>NC_050191.1:13345168-13462668 GCF_008315115.2 Sander lucioperca
TTTTGTTATTTACTTACTTTTGCTGCCTTGTCATAGTTAATCAACACAGGAGAGCTGAGTAATACATTGCAATTTTCTGGCAGATTTTACTGCATTTTAATGCCTGTAATAGGACTTGTTTTTAATTGCTTAGATGCTTTTAGCACATCTATCGTAATGTACTAATGTACATAATGTAGCAGCAAACCTCAAGGGAGTTCTGGATATATTTCGCTGCTAATTTGAGCTTTAATTAGAAGTTTAAGAGAGTTGTTAATGCATGTTTTAAATTCAAATATTGAAATTGAAATGTATTTTGTTCTATAAATAATTATATGAACAGTCTGGGATAAAAGAAAAGAAAAACAAAAAACAGATGGACAAACAAAATGTCAATTACTTCCAACAATACAATACAGTTGAAAAGAATGCAACATTGATAAGTATGATAGTAGTCCTACCATACTAATGTCAACATGTCATTCTGATTATAGATTATAAAAAAAAATGCATACAGTGCGCTGCTCATGTAATGTGGTCAAGAATCTCTGAAATGTTGATGTAATATATTAGTATACAATGTATCTGCTGCATGATCGTGTAACTCACACTAAAAATTATATTTGGATTATCTTTTTAGAAAGGCCTGACCAGGGACTGGGGTTGCAAATTAGCCTATTGGCTAGAAACCTTTTATGCAACACATCTACACATATTGTTATGGCTTTGACTGTGATAATTATGTATGTAATAATGTGTGCTGCATTGTCCCTGACAAATAAACTAATAAATAAAAAATAAAAAAATAATATTAGTTTATTCAACTATTTTAACTTTTTTTTAACTTACAAAGTGTGCAGGGCAGTTTCTGTTCACTTAAAACAGTGAGCAATGTTTAGATACTTTCAGGGAGTAATTTCTATTTATTTATTTTTGTTATTTTTTATACATCATGTATAGATAGGCATACATGATTTGTGCTGTTTTAAAATCCACCATACCATAAATATGCATTTTATAGCTACTGATGATGCGGACAAAGTCATCAATGACTTTAGAAATACTTTTTACAATTTTTTTCTGCAATTGATGTGATTTATAAAGACTATTATCAGTCAGTGACGTAGCTGTAGTAACAATGTCACATAGACATGTACTGTACTTGATTACAGCTCATCTACCTATTTGACTGTACTCCTGATAAACTTGGCTAATATATAGACTCAGGGTTTATGTCATTTACACGACAGGCCCTTCCTGAGAGATGTACGGTGTGCTTACTGGTGTGAGAAAGCAGTTAAAATAGCATAATGAGTGTCTGATCAGCCTGACAAAGCCAATTAGTAAAGACATCACTGAGGAGATTTGTGGTTGGTGAAAAGGATTTCAAACACAGATGTGATTGTTTTTTCCTTTTCCTTATGCTTGAAAGAGC
The DNA here is from genome assembly GCF_008315115.2 of Sander lucioperca. Lineage (NCBI taxonomy): Eukaryota > Metazoa > Chordata > Actinopteri > Perciformes > Percidae > Sander > Sander lucioperca. The sequence goes on from NC_050191.1 coordinate 13,346,583, forward strand.
CACCTGACATTTTTTTTTTTTAGAGTTAAAGAGAAAAATGCCAAAGGAAGGTTATCCATCAAAGCTGGTTTCACACGTCTCACAACCTGGGCTTTTTCTCAAGGATATGCAAAACATTTTCAAGACATTTATTACCATACAGTTTTGCATGGCTGCTGCTTTTTCATGTTTTACCTTATAGCAAAAAAAGCTAATCAATATTCCTAGTCGGTGCTATAAAACCTGGAGATGTTTATGGTGATAAATAAAACATTGTAGTGTATTATTCCCTCCAGAACAGCACCTCTGTAGCTGGTGGGGATTCTTTTCAACCTAAGGACCCTTCAGAGGAACATATGCATGCTGACATGAGACCTTCTGTTTGTGGACACACTAACTAGTTTACTCCATAGTGAGCAGTAAATTGTTGATCATAAAGCAAAAATGTGCTTCTGGTTCCAGCTGTTATGGTTGTTGGTCAGACAAAACAAGAAGTCTAATTGGACAAGCCTTTTTACTTTTTTTTTTTACTTTTATAGACTTAGAAATAAAACAACAATTGATTGATTAATAGATAATAAATGTAACCTTTAGCGGCAGCCCTATAACCTTCTAAACACATTATATTCTCTCTTTTTTTCCAGGTATTTCGATGGCCTATTGCCAGCAGACTGGATGGAAACGAGATGCTGGAGATTCAAGTGTACAATTACAGCAAAGTTTTCTCCAACAGGTAAGGTTGTACCACTGCTCCCAGACTGCCCTTTAACCACATTTACCACAGCAAACAGCATTTCTGAGTAAACAGTTTGTGGCTTCATCTGCCTTCCTGTCACAGCCTGTGACCAATTCAGACTGACACACTGTGCATATTTCTCAGATAAAGGAGAATGCGCTTGTATTCCCTGAAAGCTTGTTCTAAATTGATTCAATTTTGTGTGTAAAAGACTACAAAACACAAAGCTGGCCATGAGTGAGTTTCACATCAGGAGCAGAGTGGAGGTAATGAAACCGCATTAGATCTTCAATAATGGGCACATTTGTCACTTTACACTCTCCAAACAATCAACACATGAGAAGCACACAGGGTGCTTAAGTGGATGATGCAGCTGGGACCACATGCTGCAATTACTCCAAAGAAATCATTAGGCAGTGGAGAAAACTGGCTAATTAAGTAATTTCCCTTTACTCCTACTCCTCATTTTCTTGTTTTCTTCATCTTAGTTTCCCTTGAAGTGTATCTTGCACTGTAGCCACTCAGGCTGATGTGTCCAGATCTGGTAAGACGTATGCTGGTTGTGCCAGGAAGCCTGTCTGTCTCCTGTGTCAGTAACAAATCCAATCAGATCATTACAGCTGCTGCGTTTAACTGGATGTGTCCAGACTGAGGACACATTATGTTGCCCACACAGTCATTAAAACTTAGTATGCTAGTCTATGTTTATATGTATGTGGGTGGTGATGTATATGTCCGTGTGTACCACTGTCTTTATATTTTTTATGTGTGACTTGTGAGGAAAACAGGAACAGGACTGCCACACATGACAATTCACTAGCTTGACTAACTTTGACCCAAGCTAAAATAAAATTTGGCGATCCTCTGACTTTTCCTGTAATGGTCTATGAGGATGACATTTTTGTGTTTTAGTTAAAAATCTAAAACATTATACAATAAATTACCATGACATTTGTTACAGAAATATCTTGGAGCCCAAAGGATGTATTCTAATGATTCTAATTATGTCAGTCTCCTCACTTTTTATCTAGCACCACCAGCGTGTCAAAGTTTTCTCTTAAGTGTGAGAACAACATGAGCAATAACTCATCTTGAATTTTATACCCACTTAAATGAGTGCCGGGTTGTGTTGTGCATGTGTGTATGTGTGACTGTAAGTGTCTTTGCATGCAAGAGTACTTTATGTGTACACGTTTGTTTTAATATATATTTTGCTTGTGTACGTGCATGTGAATTTGAGATAGTGTCCTTATCAAGCAGTAAGTGGATGGAAACATTTCTTAATTGCATCAAGTTTAAAAGTAGTAATACCATTTATTTTCAACCCAGAAAACTTATAAGCACAGGTTAAGTTTTCACTTATCCTGTGAAATATGTATTAATATCAACAATTAATAGATGTATGGGCACAACATTTTGTTCAGACATTCATGGTCCCCGGAGTATGAATCATGCCAAATTTTGTTTTTTCCTCCAGCACCACCATGAAGTTCACATTTGTGGTTTTTAGTGAAATATTTTGACAACTATTTGATGGATTGTCATGACATTTTGTACATGCATTAAGATCTGCTTATGATGAATTTCAGTAACTTTGGTGTTCCTTAACTTTTTATCTTTAATCAGGTCAAAATCTCAATTTGCCCAATCCTTCAGCAAAACTAATGACATTCTCATCTGTCTCAGCTGTGCTTTGTGCTAGTGCTAAATAGAAAATTATAACATGCTAACATGCAAAAAAATTCTATTGCTATTTTTCTAGTTCTGACACAGAAAGATCCCTTTTCTTAGTCTAGCTTACAAAGCTCTCATTAGCCTGGTTGTTTTTTTATGACATGGGCAGCAATCTCGAACCAGTAATTCATCATTCAGTTGGTGCAGACCATTTCTATTGTAAAATAAAATTGTATTTCTATGGTGCAGACCAAAACATTGAGTACTCAAGCCAGTTAAAATATAGCACAGAAATGGAGGATTCCAGAGAGAAAATAAGCAAGAAAAAGAATAAACCTGATGCAATTAAGAAACTTTTGCCATCCACGTACTGCTTGATAGGGCCACGACCTCAAATGCACATACTCAAGCAAAATATACACTAAAACATGTGTGCATTAACAAGTACTCTTGTATGCAGAGACACTTACCTGCACACACACACACACACACACACACACACACACACACACACACACACACACACACACACACACACACACACACACACACACACACACACACACACACACACACAGCACAACCCTGCACATTTTTAAGTAGGTAAATAATTTAAGATGAGTCATAGTCATGTTGTTCTCACACCTGCTCCATATGTCCACAAGCAGTATCATTACCAGGCTAACTGATCTGCTTCATTACTGTCTGCACCAACATACTGTAAGGCCAGTGTGTCACACTGTACGACCATATCACATTACCACAACACAAAGAGATAGCAATGATGCAGGATGGTCTTTGTTCCGTAGTGGCATATAGACCATGTTTTATGATTTGTTTTCCCCTATGGCTGAAAGATGCTTTTATATTTTGTGGAGTAGACTGTGTGAAAGTTACTGAGCACTGGAGCAAAGAGAAGTTGTGTGATTATATATTCAAGATCTTCAGAGGTCAGTGACTCCCAGGGGGTCTATTGAGAAACATCAGGGGGTTCTTGGAATTATAATTGGAATTATTAATTATATTTTCAGATGATCAGATGTTTTGCAGCAACCTCAGTACACGTTTTACTGTTTACCTTGCAATACCTTGTGATAACTTTCCACAATGGTAAAATCCTGTCTCACAGTGTTATAAACCGCTTTGCAGGTTTACATTGTCAATGATAAGCCTTAGCTCACAGATATACCTCTCTAACTGGACTTTCCAGATGTTATTTCATATATCACCTGAAGCAACACTTTCTGCATAGGGAGGAAGTACAGGGGGCTAAAATGTAGCCACCTGTGTAACCTGAATGGCAGCTGAGTTGAGGACACTTTGGAGCCTAAAAGCTTTTTGGTTAAGACAGGTAAGAACAGTGCAATAGTCCAGTCATAATGACATTTAAAGTGCTCATATTATGCTTTTTGGCTTTTTCCCTTACCTTTATTGTGTTATATATCTTTTTTGTGCATGTTATAGGTTTACAAAGTAAAAACGCCCAAAGTCCACCCCAAAGGGACTTACCATCTCCAACAGAAAGCACTGTTCACAAACTGCTCCAAACAGCTCTATTGTAGTCCAGCCTTTACTTCCGTGACGAGCGTGCGTCACTTTGTAACACACGTTATAATGTGCGCCAACATGCTAGCATGGCACGCCCTCATACTCTACTTCTGACTGGCTGGTTGTCCTTACCTAGGTACTGCGCATGTGCGACTCCCAACAAAGATGTAACAGAAGTGAGATGTCTCACTCTGTAGCAAAAACCGAGAGCTCAACAAACAGGGTGAAAAGAGGAGCTGCAGCAATGTGCAGTACGACAAAAATATGGTGTTTTTTGAAAATTAAACCATGTAAACCTATTCTGGTACAACCTCTAAATACAATTATGAACCTGAAGATGAGCATAATATGAGCACTTTAAGAAAAAATGTATGTATGCTGGTACATAGAGCTCATACACTGACAGTTTAAAGTGGGTGATTTAAAAATTTTAATTGGATTGGAAGCAATACGAGACTGAAGATGAGATGTTGTAGATGCAGCTCACTGATTGTTTGCGACACTCCTGCACACCCTAAGATTATTATAAAACAAAATGAGAATGAATTAAGTCCGACAGTGGGGTTATCTGAACGTCAGCCTTGAATACTAAAAACTGTGTTTGTTCTGTTCCTCTTCTGCAGACATAATCCATGGCACAAACAGATCTGGGAAAAGAACAATATGTGTTTTAAAATTCTGGGGGTATATGAGCTGTGTTTTTTGAAAAAATGTAAAACTCTGCAACACTTTTGAACTACTTTCTTTATTATTTTAAGAGTGAGTATACAATTTTCAATATCGTTAGACTTTTTCCCTGTTTTATCTTTATAATGGGCTTTGAATTTTACAGAAACCAGTTCCCTCTGAGATGAGATTCAATTCAATTTTATTTTAATTATAGTTTTAAATCACAACAGGAGTTATCTCAGGAGACTTTACAGATAGAGTAGGTCTAAACCACACAATTTTCAAAGACCTTTCTAAAAGGTTTTTTAATTAATTTTCCATAAATGTAACTATATCATCATCAAATTAACATATACCATCATAACCCATCTCTAATTGCATCTTTAAAACACCAGGCACTGCAATATATTGATGGACATCTGCTTTATGTCATTAAAAAAACAATAACCCCATTATTTCTTCTTTCTACCACTCTCACTTTTTACAGACATTTGAATAAACAAATAAAAAACAACAACACTTATGCATCTAGGATCAACAAGAGAAATGTTACTGCTTCTAACCACACACCCAGATTGGCATGACACGCTGATGGACACTGACAGCCAAGAACAAGTCGTAATAGCTTTTTATATTGTTTGTGGTTTGTGTGAAACACTGGAGTATTGATTGCGTCCACGTAAATCAATAGATATTCATCCTTGAACACCAGTCAAAGACATGTTTGCTGAATCTTCTCATGTTCACATCAGTGTGTGTACACCGGTGGGGGGCAGTGCTTGGCAGAAGCTGCTCCTTGGCCAAATCACACACACCTGTCAGCTGTAACATTTTCCTTTCACACTGTCCTCAAGCTGAGGTACCAGCAGTTGAGGTGGATTAGTGCACTGCAACCTTGAGAACAACTCTTTTTGACTTGGAAAAAATATTTTACATTTCAAAGCTCTCCTCAAGTTCACCTGAGCCAGAGATTTCGTCATAGTCACGCATTTGCAAAAGAAACACAAAGAAAAATAATACAAATTGAAAGGGAAGGGAGCTCTGAATTATAAAGCAGATGAAAGTAAATTGTTTGCAGAACTACAATCAATAATGAATGCTACCTTTTGAAGTGCTAAAAAGTGAGCCAGAACATGATAGGCCCTGCTCAGTTCAATTATTCAACACTTGCACACACGTTACAATAGCTGAAAGGAAATGATAGACCGTTTGCTGGACATATTGGTCACCACTGTCTAGGGAAGAAAAGAGGATTATATTGTGATGGGTTAGTATTTTTAGGGATATACGTAGCTCAGAGGTGCAGACGTTTTTTATCTTCAAAGATAAAGCTGACTGCACTAAACCATAAATTTCCTTACAGACTTTTCTTGAGTAACATCAAGACTGTAAAGTTGAGCATGGAGTGATTCAGTGGGGAGCCTGGCAGACATGCACCTTCACAGAGAAAGCATCTGCCACAGCCTGAAGGGGAGCACATACTTAACTTGATACACATAACTTGAATTCAAAGTGAAGTCAAGATTCAATTTACCTCATTATTAAGTTTTGAAGCTCTGCTGACAAATGTACACTCACTTTCAAGTGTATGTTGAATTCTTCACCACCAATTCCAGACAAAAGAGAAAGTATAGGTGAGGACATAGATGGAGATAAAGAAAGAGGGAGATGGAGAAGAACATGCATTTACTGTAGAAAATGCATGTGAGATCTGACAAGATTTGAACTGCGCATATTAACACTGCAAAAGCTGCATTAACTGGAGGAAAAGCCAGGTGCTATTGCTCACAGCTTAAAAATATCATAAACACGAGAGTATCTCAAATTTATATGTCCTCTGGCACTGCGGGGGACTCAATCTTACAATGCTTAGTCAACAAGGTGCATGCTGTACCAAGTCAGCTAATGCCTGAGACAGAAATTAAAACTCTTTTGGTAATTTCTTCAAATCATTCAACTTCATTTATCAGAGCAGTGTTGTGAGTAACACTGCCTTTAAAAAGGTTCGAACTCAGGACCTCATGACCTGACACAGGAGTCTGATTTTAGAGAACAACTTTGGACTAAGATTTTTTACACTCATTTGCAGAGAGAAAGAGCATGAGAATTCCTTTCCGTACAGTTGATCTAGGAAGAGTGAAAGAATAATAGCTGTGTGTGTGTGTGTGTGTGTGTGTGTGTGTGTGTGTGTGTGTGTGTGTGTGAGTGAGAGAGCTAGTGACCATTACAGTAGAAATTACTGTGGCTCAGTGTGGGCTGTGCTGCATGTTCTTTGTGTTGCTGATTGCTCTGTGAACAACACACTGTTTTGGGGAAACTCTATACATTATTCACCAGCTCTAATTGGCTAGCTGAATAGGGAATGTACTAGGTTTCTACCCACTGTTATGTTCTATGAAGGATCCTTGGGCAGCATAGAAATTAACCTAGCCCAAACCAGTATGCTTCCCGAATGCAGAGTTGGTTATGTGAGGGTTAAAAATACTATGCATTGACAATAAAGCTCTATATCCAATAAATTGGGTTTAATTACCTTGAAATAAGGACTTTGACTAATGTAAGTCATCCATGTTTATTTGGTTTTCAGCCACTTCCGTATTGGAGCTTTCAGAAAAAAGTTATAAATATGACTTGGATGTAGATAAGAACAATATTTACAAATCAGAAACTGGTGTTTACAGTAACTCCGATATAACTTGAACGCGGCAAAACTATACTGAAATAATGCATTAATACAACCATGAGGTTTTACACAAGGAAAAAAAAAACTGATAATTGATGTTAATGTTTTAATTTGACTTGTCAGACTTCATTTGTTCATGTAGGCATCTACATTTGTAAAGTGTTTTCTTTTAATGTTTATGTAGAAGAAAAATAGTTACAGTTAAAAAATGTGCCACGTATGCTGAAGTTAGATCTAAGGTCTCTGCAAGGTCCTTTTTTTTCTTAAGGTAACTTTAGAAAATCAAATCAAAGAATAACATTCATTCAGAGTGCTGGGTGAATAAATGGTGTGCAAGTCTATTCTAATTTATTTACTTGTTCTTGGGGGCATTGATAAAAGCTTAAGAGAAGTGGCTGAGAATTTGCTGCCTGGTGCTGAAATTAGTTTGAAGCTTTGGGAAATTACCTGTCTGAAATGTTTGCAGACCCGAGTCGCACAGCAAAAAACTTTTGCAATAAATTTTATTTTAGCATTTTCTTTGACATACTATAAGATAGATGGCATCTCCTAATCAAGATAATTAGATACAGTAACAATTTAGATAATTGTCACGCCAAAGTTTTTAAATGTGTTCTTAATGGTGCTTATTGTAGTATATTATGAGGCAAACACCACTGAATGCAAATCCACACAGGGCAGTGTAGTTTGCAATCAGCTGGTCTGAACTCTTGTGCTGTGTGTGGCTGCTCATGGTTTGTTTTATACGAGCAGCTCTTAAACTGCCGTATGGAGGCAGCCATAGGGACTAACAAACTAAACCAATAAACTGAGCTGAAAGCAGCTAAAGCTACAGAATTGGAAAATTGATTCTCAGTGGGATCAGCAGTATTAGCAACTTTCACATTACAGGGACTTTTTAAATGTGTGTTGTTAATATGTTCCAATCTGACAAAAGCTATATTTGTGTCCAGTGTTTCTCACCATACTTCTCACAGTTTTGTACAAAATAAGGATAAAAAAGAAGAGATGCTAGGTGAAAGGTGAAAGGAAGACTGATTGGCTGTGTGTGTGTGTGTGTGTGTGTGTGTGTGTGTGTGTGTGTGTGTGTGTGTGTGTGTGCGTGTGCGTGTGCGTGCGCGCGCGTGCATGCGTATTTGAGCTGCTATCTACTTTAAATTGCTTCGAGGAGTGATATACTGTAGTGAGCTGGTGATAACTGGTGAGACCAGATGCTTTTGGTGAATACCAAAGTATTATTTGTGTTTATTAGTTGACTGAACAAGTAGATAAACTAGGGATGTGACAACTACTAAAAGAGACAAAAAAATTACACAGAGGTAAAACAGATGTGAAGAGAAGAAACAAAGACCACCATGTATTGATCTCACTGATTTCTGTTTAGCCTGAGTGACTCTCTGTTGATGTTTCCCTGCAGACTGGTGGGTACTTTCTGTATGGTACTTCAGAAGGTGGCTGAAGAGGGACACCTAGAGCTGACCGACACACTCATCGACGATAACAACACGTCAATAAAGGTAAATCTAAAGCTAGACACTGCTCTCACATTGAAGCGTCAGCTATCTACAGGGGTTGCACAGTGGGAATGTTAACATATTTGTAGAGCTTGTACATATCTCTGCATCTCATTTTAATGAGTAACGCTGGTGGAGAAGAAAACAGAACTGAAAGCAGAGTGAATATGGGACAACTCCAAAGGAATGCTATGTTGCTACGTATTTGCTGGATGTGTAAATCATTTTCACCAACAACTTCATAAGTACACATGGTAATTTGTAAAAAAAAAAAAAAAAAAAAAAAACAAGAGGAAAGAAGTTAGTCTTTAGACTTAATGCAGGTTTATCAGCTGCCATGGGTTTGTTATCTGGACATCCAAAATGAGGAGTAAACACCATTTACATGACACCTCTTCAACCCCACTGAACCCATCAGAACAAACTAATGCGGTACAGGCAAAAAAGCTAATTTAAAATTCAAGTGGAGATGCCTGGTTTCCAAAAATACCAAACAGGGTGTACAAATGATGCACCATCATAGAATACTTCAATATGGGGCAGCCATAAAAAACTGGTACATAATATATTTAATGTGATGAGGAAAATTAAAGGGGAAAACTAGAGTCCAAAAATAAATTACAAAATCTAAAATCAAACAGACAACATTTGTAAAATGATATGACTTACCTTACAGCCATAATTGAAATAAAATCATATTAGTCAGCAAAATGCATTCACAAGCAAATGGGGGAACATTAAATGGAGAAACCAATCTTCCTTTGCACCTGCAGCAGTGGCAATAGAAGAAGTAACAGCCCTCATCTGGCCTATAAAGGCACTGGCTTTGAAAGACCTGCAGGATCTGATGAAAATACGTAAGTAAGTCTCTTAGCAACATCAGCACCTTAGGACACTTGTCATTACCATTAATCCTGATATTCTCAATTGATTGGAAATTGTGTTTAGAACATCTGAACTGAGAGCAGCTCAGTGGTGAGGATGAGTGTGAGGATGATTTTGCTGGTGAATACATAATGTAAGAGTGAATATGTATGTGTAAATGAGAGCAGTACAATAGGATCATGTGTGAGGGAGAACTTAACCGTATGAGATTTTAAAGCACCCCGGGGTGCAGAATTGTGTTAGTGGAGCAGGGAGTGCTGATGTGATGTTTCTGAGATGATGACACACAGCATTACACTATATACACACACACACACACGCGCACACACGCACGCACGCATGCACACACACACACACACACACACACACACACACACACACACACACACACACACACACACACACACACACACACAGAATTTCAGTACTCTACATTCCTGTAGGAATAAATCCGACATCCAAACACCTTACCTACAACTGCACTGGTGTGGTTGCCATAGTGACAAATCTAACTCATGGTGGACTACAGATCTAAGAAAGAAAGAGCGACATGGAGGGAGAAAGGGGAATGAGAGCCCACAGTATATTTTTTCGTCATCCGTCTTTGTCAGTAAAATAAATTGGCTGCTCCGTAATAAAGATGAGGTCATTGTTAGGAGGATAATATTTGTCCAAACACAACTCCCCAGAAGACACCAAAGACAAACTACAGTGTCACCACTGTTTCTCGCCTGGTTTAAATTAACACTCACTTTCAATCTGAATTCCCTCAGCAAATACCAGGTAGAAGAGATGATTTATAGCACTGTCAAAGTTTGTTGTCTATACTGAGAGCTTTTTCTAAACACAATTAAATAGATTGCTTTAGATAAGCTGAAACTAAGCTTTAAGGTGTTGACTGTTTTTTACTGGACTCTGTCACTACAGATTTATAAATATCCTGTCACAGTGCCACAGTGGGTGGGGTGTTATCTGTTTGTTGTGTTGAACATACAATAGGCAGTGCCCTACCCTGCCTAAAGGATATTTACACCAGGCCCTGCAAGAATAAGGCTCGGACAATCATTAAAAAGCCAAACCACCCGGGTAACAGCCTTTACTCCCTGTTGAGGTCTGGAAGAAAGGTACCGGATACACCAGGCCATCCTGAGTTGAAAATCACAAACCCAAAACATTTGTAGAACATAAATGCATACATATACAATTTACATAAACCCAGGATAAAGAATAATTATGTCTTTTGATAAATTCCTTTTATAGCCTATTAATAATAACAAGTTTATTAAGCACTTCTCAAAATCACTGTTACAAAGTGTTTTACATAAAACAGATAATAAGAATCAAAATGTAGGGAAAAAACTTTGCGGTAAATGCTAACATTAGCATGCTAACATGGTCAAAAGCAGGTATAATGTTTACCATGTTAACCATCTGTGTTTAGTGTGGTAGCATGCCAACATTTGCTAATTAGAACTAAATACAAAGTACACAAAGTTGAGGGTGATAGAGATTTCATTAATTGCAGGTATTAGGTCATAAACCAAAGTTCAAATTTCTATTTTGACGTGATGATAGTGTAAATTATATCAGGCTCAGGGACATTAACTGTGCTTCCAATTTTTGGCATTGTAGGAGTTCCTAAATATGACATGTCACAAAGTCCTGATTAGAGTTTGGTGCAGAGATAATGTACACATCAGAAGCAGGTGGAAGGTGAAATAAAGTTATCTTTCCACCAACTTTAAAGCATAAAGTTAAATAACAGCACTGTATATGGAAGGGAAGGCGTATTAACTATGCTGATAATAAATGCTCATTTTAATCTGCTTTTGTTCTGTTTTCAGACCAGCGTTACCATAGAGATTAGATACCAGTCGATGGATGGCACAGTGGGAGTGTGGAGCGACGGGGAGTTCCTGGATGTTCCTGACGACCGTGACGGGATGTTTGCCTTTGAAACAGACAGCCTGCTGTCAGGACAAAGCCACGGGTCGGGCACGTCTCCTGGACGGTCCTTACAGGGATCCATACCCACCTTCAGGAAGTAAGTCAAACACACAAACTATCTTCATGATAACTCGACTACTTTAGGTCACAGTGAATCAGGCTGTGAAATGCTGTTGATTTGCCCCCAAAAAAATCATTTGATGACTTTCCAAAACCACAAACAGGAATTGTTGTTTTAATAATGCACTTCAGGTTTTAAGCGATTGTTAACAATAACGGTGCTACTGAGGCACACATGGGTGAGAAAATAACTTAAAAGTGTTGAGGTTGACAGATGTATTCACACATTGATGAGGCTTCATGCTGTCCAGCTGATTTAACATCTGTCACTATTATGAAGGGGAACATGTCGGGGTCTGTGCTTAATGACAATGGGCAGACCCGCCAAAGAATGTAGTGGCTAGACACTGATGCCCAAAACCCCAGTTAAGAGCAGATTTAACTAAGCAGTGCAGTTGGAAGGGGGCTTTGATATATGAAGAAAACATGAACTGTTTGATTCAAAGTTATTTTTAAATATTTGATATTTACATTTTAAATTTGGCACATCAGAGGTGCTCAAATTAAAGAGGGACTCCACCAATTTTACACATAAAAGTATGTTTACAGGTGTTGTGTAATACTACTGCATATGCGAAAAAGTTTTGTAAAGCCTTTTGTGGCTCCAGAGGGAGCAGCAGGAAGTCTGATCAATTGCCTCAAGTGATTTCAGTAACGGTTGCGGCTGAAGTCAGTCAGCAGCAGAACAAGTGTGGAATGAAACATATCAATACAACAATATCTCTGGTTCTGCTGCAAAGATTTAAAAACTTTTTTTTAACTGTCCATTGTGAGTCAAACAATGTTATAGGAGTGCAACGCTAAATTGGAAACCGATGGAGTGCCTACTCCAAGGAATGATTCCTTACCCCAAGTGAAGGAGTTCAAGTACCTTGGGGTCTTGTTTGCAAGTGAGGGGACAATGGAGAGGGAGATTGGCGGGATAATCGGTGCAGCGGGGGCGGTATTGCATTCACTTTATCGCACAGTTGTGATGAAAAGAGAGCTGAGCCAGGAGGCAAAGCTCTGGATCTACCGGTCAATTTTCGTTCCTACCCTCTCCTATGGTCATGAAGGCTGGGTCATGACCGAAAGAACAAAATCCAGGGTACAAGCGGCCGAAATGGGTTTCCTCAGGAGGGTGGCTGGCGTCTCCCTTAGAAATAGGGTGAGAAGCACAGTCATCCGTGAGGAACTCGGAGTAGAGCCGCTGCTCCTTTGCGCAGAGGCAGTTAAGGTGGTTTGGGCATCTGGTAAGGATGCCCCCTGGGAGCCTCCCTAGGGAGGCGTTCCAGGCACGTCCAGATTGGAAAAGGCCTCGGGGAAGACCCAGGACTAGGTGGAGAGATTATATCTCCACCCTGGCCTGGGAACGCCTCGGGATCCCCCAGTCAGAGCTGGCTAATTTGGCTGGGGAAAGGGAAGTTTGGGGTCCCCTGCTGGAGCTGCTACCCCCGCGACCCGACCCCGGATAAGCGGATGACGATGGATGGACCCTTAATCGTTTGAGTACTCTTTAAAGTGTACAGAAATAATGTATTTTTAAAAGGCAATGTTGAAATGAAGGATACTTTTCTTTACAATTTTTCCACCAGCACTCATGGGGTTAAAAATAATAAATGGATTTCATTTGCAATGGGTAAATGTGAACCTTGCTTGTCACTTACAGCTTTGTCAAGTTGCAAGGCCTGTTTATACAGTTTAGAATGCATTGCATATGTTAATAATAAAAGACAAGTAATCCCAGGCTCTACAAGGTTATATAGATTTAGTATGAAAAACTGTAAGACTCTCTGCCCCACAGCACTACACTGTTACGTGATCTTCCTCTGTGGTTTGGTTGTTGTGTTTTTGCCAACTAGTATCTGAAATTATCTGTGGGTGGTATCGATTTCCACTAAGACTATCCGCACAGCCAAAAAACCCTAAATCCATCATTATACTGCATGTTTAATGGGCGTGTGAAAAATTGTGTATGTGTGAGGCTGAATGCTGCTGGGTGCATGTTTTTATGTTTGTTTGTTGACAGTGAACGGTGAAGTTGCACTTATAGCATAAAATTAAAAACTGTTCAGGGTCTGTAGATGTGAGACTCGAAGCAGCCCGAGGAAAACAAGAAAGGTTCACTAATCTAAGTTTCAGAGCATCCCATGGGTGTTATACAACAGAGACTGGATTTGGATTTGGTCAACAAAGAAAAAAAGAAAGTACAGCTGTGGAAAAATACTTTAAAAGGATTCAATAAAAGTGGAATGAAAGTAGTCACCAAACTCACGAAGCTAAAACTGTATTAAATTTCATTACATTTCCTCACCTTTCTTCAAGTGAACAAGCTCTCATTCCTTGCTGCTTGTCGAGGGCACCTGTCATCTAGTTGCCGTAGTTGCACAGAGCTGTCAGTCAGACTTTGTAAGGCCTGCCGTAGGGCTTTCGTCTGAAAAAGTGTTGCAAGTTGCTGAGAATTACCAACTAACTCCTATCCTAGCCAACAAATCGACCTCTATTCCACCTCACATCCGTGTTGGCCAGACTAATGGGCTTGTGGAAAAATTGTAATAGCCTTGCCACTTCTCATTTAAACCCCTATATATCCTGAATTACCAGCTGCTCAGTTTATTTCTGGTTGAGACGTTTTCAGATTTAAACTCTTTAAAAATGTTTTATTGTGTCCTGAATTCTGGCACTCTGTGGCCAGTGTCAATTGTTCTTATAATGGTAAAGAAGTGTAAATATGCAGGAGATTATAACCAGGGATGAATCTATCGGAAAAAGAGGATGAGAATGTCATTAACAGTTAAACCTTTAGTCTTGGAGAGTTACATGTCCCTCCCTGGTAATATTTTAATCTCAGAATTTACAAAAAAAATAGTGTCATCAGCTGCCAGAAGGCTTTCTGAGACTTTGAACTTAACACTTTGAAAGAACAGGAGTTATATTATATTCCTAAAACATTTGAGAGACATGCTGATGAATGCAGAGTGGAAGAACAATTAACAGAAGAACTGTATATACAGTACATGGTACAAGTAGCACGTTCTACTGCTGTCTATTTCTGTTATATCAGCTGCAGTGTAAAAGGTCATGCATGCTGCTTACAGGAGAGTTTGTGCTCGTTGGTGTTTTCAGTGGGAATTAGATTTTATCATATGTACAGTATGGCTGCAAGGGAGTGTAGGTGGCTTGTTAAGGCATATTGCTTCCTTCTCATCCCCTTAATTAAGTTAAATTGCACCCGAAATTGACCATCCCACTGTTACCACCTCTCCTTTCTGCAGCTTCTACTGTACATCGTCTCTGGTATGATTTATGGCGGTACCCATGAAGCATTTTGTGCTATCTGCAATACCACAATGAGCGGGTTTTGCAGGAGTTTTGTTATTCCTAATAATAAATCACCCTCTGTGTGGTTTTACTGTCAGTGTAGCAGATGTGCTGAATAGTGCATGCAAAGGAGCACATGTGCCAGACATAAAGAGGATGGATTTAAGCTCCAATTGTCATTTGATCTGTGGACATCAAATACTAGGGGACGGGGGCAATGAGATAAAAGGGGTTGCACATTGGAGTGTTATCATACTTTTACTTTAACAGTGGTGCAACAGGCTAACAGGACAGGATTTTGTTTTTCTTAAAAAAAACAATTCATGAATTATTTGGTATTGCCTCACTGAAACATATTGCTGTAAATAGTCATTGTGTTTATTCAAACCCTTTTAATATGTATGATTAATTTGCATAACTTAACATCTGCACTCAAAGGAGACATTCAGCCCAGGCAAAGCTTCTGTTGAAAGGATAATTTACTGAAACAAGTGTTCATTTATTTATTATGTTTTTTTGCCAAGTGTGTGGTTCATTTGTCCATCAGTGTAAATTGCTGCGTCTTCAAAGACAGCTCTGGCATCACATGTTGATAATGTGTCATCACACAGTGCTGTGGTGCAGGTGTTGCGAGGCCTTTTATCTCACTCGTCGTTATCTCAGTGGATCTGCTCATTGCAGCACTGACTCCCTGTGGAAACATTCATTACAACAGATATGTCAGCTAATACAGAAGCATGACATTCTTATACAGATACTGTATATTCATCTTCGATATAGATTGTTTTTATTTTCATAGGTTGTTAGAGGCCCTTTCCACACAGGTGTTTTCGCTTATGTTGCCAGATAAGACCTCTATGCATTTATTGTACACTGTGCAAGCGGTCAGCTTTCAAATGTAAAGTACCGTAAGTCCTTGTCAGTAAATGAAAAATATTCAGATCAGTGAGTCGACACATTGCTGACACACTGCAATTACAGATAAGGCTTTACAGAGTCCATTTCTGTTCAAGACTTGGCAATGAGTGGCATGAAAAGGAAAACATCAATAAAATGTGATTTTTCATTATCAGTCCTTCAGGCTAGGTTTTAAATTATCTGAAGGATGTATTGTTCATCTGCTCTCCTTCTTTGTTTCCCTCTGCAGAGGCAGATGCTGGGTTGAAGCAGTTGTCTTTTGAATTTTTGACATTTCTCATATCTTCTTGTGTAGCTGTATTCTCTTTATGGACTGTTTTGTGTTTGTCAGCTCTGCTCTTGTGGTTTGCTGTGGTTTGCAGTGGTTCTTATTCTCGGCTTGTGTGATAGGACAGTGTGTAAATTTGAACACTGTGTAGAAGTGAATGCTCCCCTCATTGTTATTTTTCTGTTCCAAGCCCTGATCAGACAATGACGACATGAAGACATGCCTCTTGGGGTAAATCCCAGTTTCTGTATCACCTGCATGTGTGTTTGTCCCAGATAGGAATTAGGATCTGATGTTTTAATTAGAAATCATTATTTATAAGATTACATAAAAGGAAATGTCTTTGGAATCCCTAAGAAGTCAGCAGGCATGTCAAGAGAAAAAAGGAACACTTTGTCTCTTAAAGCCTTCAAAGTAGTCTGACTGAAAGTGTATTTTTAACCAGCCCAGTTGATGCAATAACAGAGTAAAAAAATGCAAGAGTGCTATTTGGAGTGAATATTAAAATTTAAAAAGTACTGGTTGTTCATAGAAAATGGTTGTTGTTCTTCCCCTTCATTTCCCTTCCACCATTATTCTTCTTTTCTTTCTTCTCAGTCTGCATTGTGTATATGATGTATCATTCACACAAACACACAGTAAATGAGGGTGGAAGTGTGTTTATTCTACTGATAAATGCACACATAATCAGCCCAAATCCCATTTTTTATGGTTTGTTTGCACTAGGTAAGCCATGATAGGCTCAAAGCACTTTTAAGGTTGGAGGGCATTAAACTTGCATTAGCTTATATGTGAATTTTGCAAGATCACAGGCAAAGAATATTACTTTAATCAATTAATCAATCAATTACTGTAACAATTACCTTTCTTGTAGGCAAATGAAGCAGCAACACATAAGCATTCGAGAAGAGAAGCCAACTGGGATAAATAATGTTGATGTTCCATTTTATCTATTGTTGCCACATAGAAGTAGAGGTCTCACTACAGTCAAAGTGGAATGATTACAAACATTACATGATACCATGAGCAGCAGAGGAAGAAAACAGCCAAGGATACAAAGTATTGAGAGAGCGAGAGGACTGCAGAGCATTCAATAAGGTTTCAGGATGGAGAGTTAGGCTTTAGTGCGAGTTTCATCCAACTGTGATATCAGGTAGCGCCGATCTTTGTCTGGCTCCAGTCCAGCGGATCCTGGAAGCACCGAAATATGTGCATCCAATTTATGTCTGTGAGAGAGAAAGAACCAGGTGTGTGTAGGATGTGAGGATATCACTGAGCTCCATTCAGCAGAGCACCCAGAGCAGAACGTACAGACAGTATATGTCAATGAATTGTTGATCGCTGGCAGGTTATTTTTTATCTTCCACATGAAAACATGCAAAAGGATAAAAGACAAGTGAAAAAACATTGTCACAACTTTGACAATACACATTTAGAAAGACGTTCTGGGTATAAATAAAACACAAACAATTTAACAACATTGAGCATATAATTCAAAGTAACTCTTAAGCCCTCACTATGTGTGCAGGTGCACAGCTATGCAGCCAGCTACACACACTCCCAATAGAGGGGTTTGCCATTGAAGTTTTTACCGCGAGCAATTGCAAGTGAAAAAAACTGCGATTGGGTAAAACACAAAAACATTAATGATAGTGAGCTACATACTTGTTGTTCATCTGTTTAAGTACCACTCCAAATAAGTAACTGTAAAAGTAGATAATTTAAGCTCTTTAAATGATGTGGCCAGGCTA
This sequence comes from Sander lucioperca, assembly GCF_008315115.2. Taxonomy (NCBI): domain Eukaryota; kingdom Metazoa; phylum Chordata; class Actinopteri; order Perciformes; family Percidae; genus Sander; species Sander lucioperca. The sequence continues at coordinate 13,364,575 of NC_050191.1, forward strand.
GCAGTGGGGTCACCATCTGTGTTCAACTCCACATGCACTGAAATCCTAGACTCTATTGCCCCTCATCGGATTAAATCTATTAAACCTAAGGCGGACCCCTGGCTAAATGATACCACAAGGGCCCTTAGGCAACACTGCAGAAAAGCTGAACGAAGATGGAAGAAGGACAATTTACATGTATCACTGGGTTTACTAAGGGACAGTCTAGCAGCATACCAGAAGGCTGTGAAGGTGGCAAAGATGCACCATCTCTCTTCCGTCATAGCTAGCAGCTGCCATGAACCTAGAGTGTTATTTAATACTATTAACTCTGTTGTAAATCCATGCACCTCTGCTCCGACAGATGTTTCAATCAGTACATGTGAGAAATTTCTCTGTTATTTTATCAACAAAGTAGCATCTGTCAGGAAAAATGCCAGTGCTAATTTTAAAGTGTTTGTACCTGCTTCTCCTGCACACTTAGCTGTGTTTGAGGAATTTAAACCACTTTCACTGACGTTACTTAGTGAGGTTGTACAACAAATGAAACCCACTAATGGTCCCCTAGACATTGTTCCCGCCAGAATGGTGAAGGAGGTTTTTAATAGCACCATTGGGTCGAGTCTTCTTACTTTTTTTAATTCTTGTCTTAGTTTAGGTTCTGTCCCAGCTGCCTTCAAACATGCTGTGGTCAGGCCCCTACTTAAGAAGCCTAATCTTGACCCCACAGTGTTGTCAAATTTTAGACCAGTCTCTCATCTGCCTTTTCTTTCTAAGGTTTTGGAAAAAGTTGTTTTCATACAGTTACAAGCCTTTCTACAGCAGAACTCTGTGTTTGAAAAATTTCAATCTGGTTTCAGATCACGCCACAGTACTGAGTCTGCACTGTTGAGAGTACATAATGACATTGCCTTGTCTGTAGATGCCGGGAATCCTACTGTTTTAGTGCTCTTGGACCTCACAGCGGCTTTTGACACTGTGGACCATGCAGTCCTCCTCTCTCGCCTTGAGCATTGTGTAGGCATCAGAGGCACGACACTTGAATGGTTTAGCTCCTATTTGGCTAATAGGAGCTTTTCTATCATGATTGGTGACCTCTTCTCGTCAGCTGCTCCTCTCTCTTGTGGGGTTCCCCAGGGCTCAATTCTTGGCCCCATTCTGTTCTCTTTATATATGCTGCCTTTAGGGGCTATTATAGGAAAGCATAAACTGTCATTTCATTGTTACGCAGATGATTTGCAAATCTATTTGCCTATTAAAGCAAATGACAGTGTCGCACTAAACTCCCTGCTTAGTTGCATCACTGATATTAAGCTGTGGCTTTCAGAAAACTTTCTTAATTTGAATAAAGATAAAACGGAGTGTATTATTTTCAGTACTTCAGGCACGCAAAATGGTCCAGCTTTGAGTTTGCGAGCTCTAGCATCCTACACTAGGTCAGCTGTCAAAAATTTGGGGGTTACTTTTGATTGCAGCATGAAATTTGACAAGCAGATCAGTGATGTTGTTAGAATGAGCTTTTTCCAGCTTCGTCTCCTGGCTAAAGTTAAGCCTTTCCTCAACAGGCACGATCTAGAAAAGGCAATTCATGCCTTTATTAGTTCTAGGTTGGATTATTGTAATGCTCTTTACGTTGGTCTGAATCAGACCTCCATCGCACGTCTTCAACTTGTGCAAAATGCAGCTGCTCGCTTTTTAACAAACACATCTAGACGTGCACATATCACTCCTGTTCTCTACACCCTTCATTGGCTCCCTGTGCATTTTAGAATCGATTTTAAGATTTTATTGTTTGCTTTCAAGGCCTTAAATGGTCTGGCCCCGGAGTATTTGTCCGAAATTTTAACTTTGCGGGAGCACAACCGGTCATTGCGTTCTTCAAACCAGCGACTTTTAGAAGTGCCAAGGTCTAGATATAAACGGTGGGGTGACCAGGCTTTTGCAGTTGCTGCTCCGAGACTCTGGAACAAGTTACCCCCTGATATCCGCACTATTACAGATGTAGCTCTTTTTAGGTCCAAACTTAAAACGCATCTGTTTAGTCAGGCTTTTAATACGTAGCAGTGGTGTGACGATTTCATTCTTCTGTTTCTCTGTAACTATTTCTGATTTTACATGTTCTTTCTTTATATTGTATGATATGTGTTTTTATTCTTGGTTTCGATGTTAAGCACTTTGGATACCTGCTGGTTGCTGTAAAGTGCTATATAAATAAAGTTTGATTGATTGATTGATTGGATAATGAGTGACTATTCCCGAGTCGGAATAATGGGAGGTTTTCATGTTTTTCCCATTCTTTTGTTCTGACATTGTGACTGAGCAACTGAACGGGGCTCCGCCTCCTACGCTGTATACAGTATTTATTATGCATCCATGATTGCTACTGTAGCAAAAACTGATGGTGGCCGAACAGTAACCTCTTATCAAAGTGGATAGCTACCACTTCTTACACTCTCCACTACACATACAGACATGTTCATGTTTGACCGTCTACAGCAAGTTCAAAGCCAGGTCTCTGGAGTTTAAATGAAATTTACACACTCATCCTCTGCTCCTTACCCCACTACTTGTGATGTACATTAAAGATTGTTTCATAACTGTGAGAAAAAATCTTTCATGCACAGTTTGAAACCCCTGTTTTATGGATGAGATGAAAATCAAACCGCCAGGTACTGGCGAATAACCTTGGGAGTAATTCTGCTTCACTTAGATCATTCATCTTTGCTGCAATTTACACTTGTAATGAGGTAATTTATTCATGCTCTTATGTATTATTGATACATACTATTATTGAGTATTGAGTATATGTATTACCTGAGTTTTTAACTTTTTAAATATGCAAATAGCTGGCTTTGGTCTGCCGTTTGGTTGATGTGCAGTGCTTAGATGTTGCAGTTTACAGTCACTCATGCATTAATGGTCTTAATTTCAGATCAAAGGAAGGAGAAAATAATAGTTATAATGGCCTCTTCAATTCTCTACTTCAACTTCTCAGACAAGTCGACGTCTCTCTAAGTTTGACATTTTGGGAGTTTTACCTGAAAATTGTCAATTTGCATATTTCCATTAGTCTAATTGGAAACCCCACTAGTGAACTTTATTTGCCTTCTCACTGATATCTTTGAAGGCTACATTTTGTCATTAAATCTGGATGAAGGGATGACTTGAAAAACGTTTAAGGTACAGCTCATTTTAAAGTCAGACGTGGCCTCCTGCTTAAAGCATTTGTCTCTGATGTTGTCCTTGTTGTATTCACTCTTAACTTGGCTCAGCAAAGGAAAGGAAAAGAGAGTGAAGATAGCAAAAGACAAGTAAGTAAATATATTTGATAGCTCAATTTGTTTTTCTGAGTCTCCTCTCTTTTTTGGTTGAAAATCACTGTTCTTATGCAGAAGATGCACTCCTTACTGCTGGCAGAGACTCAGCAGATCACTGTCTTTACCTGCTATAACTTCTTGGCCTTCTGCCTACAACTGCTCATACGACAAACTATGTTTATGTTATCCTGATGTAACCGTGACCTTGTGTGGTTAATCTCTCTCAGAAGCAAAGGCGGGAGTAGCATGGCATTGTTATTTTCTAAGAACTTTTTAGGAAGGAGTGTTTGGTGTACAAAGTGGCTGACTTTGACAAAGAAGACTACTTCCTCTCTCTGTCTTCAGCCATGTACCTCCACCTTTTTTTCCCTCCCTCTTTTTCTCCCTCCCTTGCTCCCTCCCCCTCTCCTGCATCATTCACTCATCTGGCCAACTCCTATCTTGCCTGACTGGTCTGGAGGATCTGCACCTGACAGGTGAAGAAGAATATGGAAAAACATAGTTCAAAATAGAAGGAAGCTCGGGGAGGAATTTTGTTGGGGCAGATTTATGGTAATCTGAGCTTTCTGTGGAGTTGAGTAAGATCAGTGGTGTCTTTCATGTGGTATGTATCACACACATTTTGTGTGCGTGTCTTTTATTTTTGTTATCATATTGTTGAATTAAAGATTGAATGAGACGAGGAGGTAAACTGGATTACTGGAACATCTGATTTTAGAATTAACCATGGGTGCAACTCAGAGTAATTGAATTATCAGTAAATAGTTTTTTTTCCAATAGTTGATTTAATTGTCTAGTCTATAAAATGTTGAGTCCAACGTGACTTTTTAAATTACTTTAAAAAATGTAATTATTTAATTGTTTCAGCATTTCAGTTACATTTAACAGATCATATTCAAAGTTGTTTTCTTTTTTCATGCATGAACTGATAATCCAGTAAATTTGCACGTGATATGGAAATACACTGGTCAAACTGTGCTTTGTGTCATACTGTAGACATGACAGGCTGAGAATCCAAGGAGCACATTTTCAAGTGTGATTGGGCTTGATTTGATTTGACTGGAAAAGCTTCTTACCTTTATTTTGATGAGGGATTCCTCTGTCTTTCTTTTTATTCCCATTCATGTGCCTACAGGCTTTTACATGTAAATCATTCTTGGCACTCAAATGAGTTGTAAAACCATCCAGTTTTCATATTCCATGAAATGAGGTGGAAGGTTGCCTCTAGAATATCGGGGGAAAGATCAAAGCAGAAATTGAACTCTGATACACTCAACTCTGAATGCTTGAAGAAACAAAAGGAAAACCTTCCTATTCATTAATTTCCTGACATCTATCCATATCCTCAGCATATTGGACGGTCGCACTCATTTTTAATTATTAAGGCCCCTCATTTGTCGTCCCACTGATGACATTGCAAGCTCTTTGTTGTTGTGGTGTCATGTGATCCAGATAATATCAATGTGGAGACACCGGATACTCTTGTTTTGTGATTGAGGGTCTGGAGAATTGGTGGGGGAGCAGGGTTGGAGGGGGATTACATCCACTAGAGTTAAATGTCTAACCAAGTTACAAAGATGTCCATCATATACGTTATGGTGTTGGGTTGCATTTTTATTATGTGCACAAGTGGGCCATGGGGTTTTCTGCTCAAGTCCAGTTCAGTACTAATGTTAATCAATTTCTCCTGTGGGTCTTTGAGTCTACTGATGCAGAGTGAACTTAATGAGACAAGTATGAGAAAGATTGTTTTCATGTTATAAGTTCCCTCTCCTTTCTCCGCCCATCTGTCTTTATCTCCTCCACCAGAGCAGGGAAGGGAGTTTTCTCAGCCATGAAGCTTGGCAAGGTCAAGAGCTCTAAGGACGATTACAAGAGAGGAGGTAAAATTTCACTCAAGATACAAGATAAGGCCCAAAATTAATGATTCACGTTTGTTTATTTTTATCCAAATCTTGCAAGTTAGCTGGAGGGAAAGTACATGTTGAAGCAAGTTTCTTAAGTTGTTAACGTAGACAACGAGTGACAATAAATAATGCCCTGTCATATTTAGGGCCATAGCTGGCTGGAATTACTAAGGTCATGAGTCCGAGATTCCAAAAATAAAATTGTGGCATATTTAAACATAGGATTTAAAAAGTAGTGGAATCAGCCTGTTTGTTTTAAGTTGTGTAATGTTAACTCCCCACAACTTTCATGGAAACATGATCTCAGTGTCGTCAGAGTATTTAGTGCTGTGGTCCTACCAATAATACATTTTTGGTTGCTTCTGGTGATGTCACCCTTGTGCCATTGTTGTTCAGATGAGCCAGCGGTCCTGGACATGGAGGACCTGGACAGGAAGGCCATGCGTCTTGCTGGAGCACTGGACCCAGACACAATCTCTCTGGCCTCTGTCACCGCCGTCACCACCAACGTCTCCAATAAAAGGTCTCATTTTTGTTTTAAACACTGAGACATGCATGCACACACACGTTAGAGAAATACATTCAAACACACAATGGTCTCAGTCACTACTGTACATCTCAAACTGCTGATGCTGCAGGATCATTTGAGGCTGGTTGCACACAGTGATGCCATTTAATGACATATATTTCTAAGAATAAACTTATTTAAGTTGGGAAGGTGGAAAAGATTAAGATTCAACCTTAGAATTGAGTTTGTGATCATCATGTGCCACCTCAGTGTTTCTCTGTTGGAGTACAGGAGAATGCAATCACCGATTGTGTTGTGTATCTTCAGGTCAAAGCCAGATATCAAGATGGAGCCGAGCTCTGGACGCCCAGTGGATTATCAGGTGTGTGTGGGTGTATGGGTGGGTGTGTGGGTGTATGGGTGTTTGTGTGTGTGCATGAACATATACTGTATATGCATTTCTACCTGCATATCTGCACATACAACTATGTGCAGGTTCATTGATTTGTTTGTGCATTGTCCTCTGCACTGATGTCTACTTCTCCTGAGGCTTATTTAAAAATGTGATGTTTTATTTTTACCATTTGTATCTCATGTGTGTGATTTTGATCTGCACTATAACTAGCAGGGTAGTTGGAAGGGAGTAAGAAGTTCCATGTTAATGCAAATTATGCTGTTAAAAAAATAAAAATAATTATCCCACATTGTGCCTGATTGAGGTACCATTTAAAGAAAAATTGTTCGTCATTTTGGGAAATACACATCTTTGTTTTCTTGCCGAGAGTTAGATGAGAATATTGATACCACTCTCATATATATATATATATATATATATATCTGTGTGTATATATATATATTTGTGCGTGATGCAGGGGTATCTTTTTTTTATACTCATGGCTGTTTGCTTGCTGTGGCTACCACACTAAATAATTTACCACAACCGAAGTAAAAGGAGGAAAGGAATAATTGTGGACACAGTGTAACTTAAATGCTGGCCCATGTCCTATTTTCTTGGCCTTTTTTTATTTAACGACATGAATGCATTAAATGTATTCGTGAAATAATATGTGTATCATAAAATTATTTATTTACCAGACTGAAATCCTGGTGTAATTTTAGACTGCAGGTTTTTCCTCTCTTTTTTTCTTTCTCTCTCTGTTCCTCTTCATTATCTTACGACTTAATTAAACCAGAGGGATATATTACTTGGATGTAGAAACTTATCTCAGATCTAGTTTGTCCATCAAATGGCACGATAATTTAGCAGGGGGAGATGTACAAGTAAACACAGGCTGAGAAAGTGTAATCTGGCAGAAGCCCTCATGTCTGAAATCAGAATCATTAGTTTGTGAAAGATCAATTTGGTTGTTGTTTTTTGCCTTTGAATTGTCCTCAGGGTAATTACTGCATAGTGTTGCTGCCAACTCACTGTTGGATGAAAGTCAGCTTGTTTTAGCTTTCAGAGCCATATCCAATGTGCTAATGTCTACCATCAGATCAACATCACAGTGATCGAGGCCCGGCAGCTGATAGGCCTCAACATGGACCCCGTTGTGTGCGTGGAGATTGGAGACGACAAGAAGTACACATCTATGAAGGAGTCCACCAACTGCCCGTACTACAATGAGGTTAGACCATTTCGGCTTCAAAAATTCACACTGCAAGAAGGCAATGGTCACCTTTTTATGTAATATAAACTATCTTCCTTTTTACCTCTGAATGTCAGCTTCACTTTGTCCCTCCTATGCAACATAACAACATCAGACGTGCTAATTAATGCCAATAAATAAATACATAAAATTTACTCAGACAGTAATCACAATAAATAGTGCATGCTTTTAGTATTTGTTAATGTGAATAAACAAATGTATTGCAAAAACCTAGGTTGTATAAGATAAGACCATAACCAAGATAATTGGTGTGGTTATACAGTAAATGCATCTTATCACATTCATTTACATTGTTAGAGCAGGTGTTTCTCAACATGAAGACATCAGTTGATAGCTTTTTCCTGTTCTGCAACCAATCAGATTTCTGGGAACATGCACAAAGTAAAATGCTGGCTCTTATTGATGGTCTGCCATCTCTGAGTGTTCCTGAACAGCAAAGAATCTCTCTTGGTATGAATTGTTGATAGTTTGTCTGCTATTGATTCCTTGTTTGTCTAAATATCCCCTGTTGACAGACAAACTCAAGATAATAGTCCTTCACGCTTTCTCTCCTCGTATCCAGACCCTCCAGTTTGTTCAGAGTCTGTGCTGTTTCAGATAGCTTCACACTTCTTAAGAATAATCATCTGGAATCAGCTGCAGTGGGAAACTACACTATACTATGCTATTGCAAAAACTACATCATCATGACAAATATAATCTCACCCCATTTCATCTCCCTTGTCTTTGTCACTCTGCTTACTTTTTCATTTAGTATACATATTTAATCATGACAGCACAAATGTGGAGTTATGAATAACCTGCAAAATACCACAGGAAAAGATGCAATCGTGAGTGACACAGGGGGGGTGGCATTGTCTGATAATAGGTCCATGGTTGGGCTGTTGCCTGCAGCAAAGTTAATGATGTACAGTTCTGTAGAGTGTGGCTGTCCTTGCTGTGGGAGAACAAGTGCCCTGTGTTTTTCTTTGTCTCTATTGTAAAAAAAAAACACACAAACAACATTAAAAAAGAGGAACTGCAAAGTGATCTCATGAGACAAATCTTGAGTTTTGTAGGCTGCAGTACCAATACATTGTCACCTGAAGACACCTACAGAAAAGATATGACAGAACTTCAAATCAGCCATTTTTTTCAAGCCACTCATCTTTGCCTCTTCAGAACTGAAAGCTTGAGGGGCTAGATCTGTGATGTGGCTACAATATAAGCTGCTCTCCTGTGAGGCTGACTAGATGATGTTTCTGTTCATTCCCTCAGTTCCCTTAGATGAACTCTGCACTGATATCTTCTGAACTTCAAAGTTGCCTGGCACATTTTATTCCCACATCAAGTCTGTAAGGTGAAGGTGTTATCCAATAGTATAAGGGAATACATTTTAATGGCAAGCCTTTTTTTTCCCTCTACTCTCTGCAGTATTTTGTCTTTGACTTCCACGTCCCTCCTGACGTCATGTTTGACAAGATTATCAAGCTCTCCGTAAGTAATCCATACCCCCAAAAGTACACACTGCAGTACCGCTAAACAAACCGTTACCACCCCATTTTCCCCCCCATTTTGGTTAAATGGGTTGTGAACATTACATTATTGAAATTTCATACAGTACTTACACTTTAGGTTCAATTTTAGAGGACTTTGCTGCATAATTCTATGTTTTAATGATGATGAATTGAATGATTTAAAGATAATATACTGTAACTTCATGAGGCAGGAAGGAGTGGATATCACTGCCCTTTGGTATGTATAAATAAGTAACTGGTTATGTTTAATCTAAATCTGTGAAGACATTATGCAGCCCCTTTGTTGAACATAAAGTTCATAGCCATCTGTTTCCCCATAACACTCATACTTTTTGAATTTTTAATTGCCGTCTCCAGTTCAATAGGGAATCTTTTAGAGTTTGCTCTTTGTTTTAATATCTCATGCTCAATTCTGTCTGCGTAGGTTATTCACTCTAAAAATCTTCTTCGAAGTGGGACATTGGTGGGAACCTTCAAGATGGATGTGGGGACTGTTTACGCTCAGCCTGGTAAACTACAATCTAATATCTGATCATAACATACATGCATAGTCTATTTGAAAATGAAAATACATTTTGTATTTTGTTCATTTTGAAGTGAAACTGGATTTAATAAAAGCTGTTAGTTATTAACTAATCGATTGGCATCTACCTTAGAACATCAGTTTTACCATAAGTGGGCCACCCTAACTGATCCTGAAGACATAACAGCGGGTTGTAAAGGATATGTAAAGTGTGACATCGCTGTGGTCGGGAAGGGTGACAACATCAAGACCCCACACAAGGCCAACGAGACCGATGAAGATGACATAGAGGGGTAATAAGCTGTTACTGATGATGTGTTTCAGATTGAATGGAATTTGGAGGAACACTGTGGCCAACTACATTTCAATTTTACTAGTGGAAGGTGGTATAGCAAATATTACAGTGTGTATGTGCAAATTATTCCATTACATGAATGTTTTAACAGTGTTTTCTGTGTAATTTTATTCATATCAAATATTTCTTTTAGAATGTCTCTTAAAGTATAAAAAAATGTTAAAATAATTGACAACTTCAACATAAGGTGGTAAATAATGATATAATAATACTAAATAGCCTTATATAATAAAACTGTGTTATACTTGCGAGGATTAATGGACATTCTCAAAAACATGTTTAACAATCACCCCAGTATGTTGGGAAAGCTTATTCCACAAGCTGTACAATTGCTTAAAGGTAATCAATGACTCCACAATCCTGTCTCTGAGTGGGTTTGTGTGCTGCTGTTTGTTCCAGGAACCTCCTGCTCCCGGAGGGCATCCCAGTAGAGAGGCAGTGGGCAAGGTTTTATGTGAAGATCTACCGTGCTGAGGGACTTCCTAAAATGAACACCAGTATCATGGCTAATGTGAAGAAGGCCTTCATAGGAGAGAACCGAGACCTGGTGGACCCCTACGTTCAAGTGCAGTTTGCTGGGCAGAAAGTAACTTCCTCTACATCCTGCAATCTTTTATTCTTTGCTAGTTTATAGTGGTGTTATTACTCTCCAAGGGACTATTATTGCTCCACTTGAATACACTGTGTTTTTAATAGTGCTGGTCAGAAGGAGCCTATGAACTAGAAAAGCTCCTTTGAAGTTAATAATAATAAAACAACAGTGGCAGCTACTATACTTCTGTATAATGATTAGAACAGTGTAACTGACGACTACAAATGTATTTTTACTTTATACCTTATACTTGAGTGCTTGACTCCTTCATGTGTCTCCAGGGGAAGACTTCAGTCCAGAAGAGCAGTTATGAACCGATCTGGAACGAGCAGGTCGTGTTCACTGAGCTCTTCCCTCCACTCTGCAAACGCATGAAGGTCCAAATACGAGACTCGGATAAGGTCAACGACGTCGCCATAGGAACCCACTTTGTTGACCTACGCAAGATATCAAATGAAGGTGACAAAGGTAGGTGAACACATTTGTCTCATTAGCATTGATTAGCTGTCAGGTACATTCATTTGTCAATATTAACGAGTTAATATTTTACTGTATGTGGTAATTAGCTGTGCTGTGAGTCAAACCATGACCCACCTGAACCTTTGCTAATGGCTTTAGTGGAAGACATTCCAATTGACTTGCAATCAATACATACATTAGCATATATTAAACCAAAGTACAAGATCCACTATAAAGAATTTTCTGAATGAGTTGCATAAGGAATTATCAAACTGCGTCATAAGGTTAGGTGGGAAACTCCAGCAGGTGTTTCCTGGGAAAAGCCCACACATGGTGGCTGGAGTTTCTTTTTATAAATAACAGAGAAAAATTGGTGAGGATGATCACTGATTCCCATTATGACTTATCAGACATTTTTGACTTATCAGATCAAACATTTGTATGTGGTCTGGATAAATGTATGGACTCTAATCCCCAATAAAGACTATGAAACTGTCACAGGTGAATATGTTACTGATTTGTCCGCTGTCTGGATGTTTGTTTATGCTTTGTTGGGCAGGGGTGGGAATATCTAGTGTTTGATGCACTGAATGTAGATACTTTAAATACCTTAAATATAATTGTCAAAGAAAAATAATTCTTGTAGATTATCATGTCATCTCCTACAGACATTTCTTTTTTCTTCATATTTCCTTCTCTAGGGTTCCTGCCCACCTTGGGTCCAGCTTGGGCCAACATGTACGGTTCCACCCGTCAGTACACTCTGATGGACGAGCACCAGGACCTGAATGATGGTCTTGGAGAAGGCGTGTCCTTCAGAGCCCGTCTCCTGCTTTCCATCGCTGTGGAGATCCTGGACACCACTTCCCCTGAACTCATGAGCTCCACTGAGGTGCAGGTGGAGGGTGTCTCCAACATTTCAGAGGTGAAAAGACCTGACTGCAGACACAACTAACTGGGTTTTAGATAGTCTTTTTGGTGTATCTGTTTAAGGATATTATTATATGTGGTGGAAGTATTCATAACGTATAGACTGTTAAATTCCTTCACTTAAAATGTCCCTCCAACTTCACTGAAAACAAAAAAAAGAAAAGCTGTTATCCTGACCTGTGATCCATTAGAACAACATGTTGTTAGAACTCTCCTGACCTCCTGACCCACTACAAACACTGTGATGTTACACTCCACCATCATATTGCCACATGTGTAGGTAACTGCTCATCAGGGAAATCAGAAACATTAGATGCTTTGCTTCGGGGAAAGCTTGCCAGCTATTGGACCTCTTGGCTGTTGATGGTGTAAATGTGTCCCCTGGGAACCTCAGTCATTCATGCCAGCAGGACTCCGTGCCAGTTGTCAAGTACTTTGCTTTGAAGGAGTGACAGGTTGCTACCTAAGAAATGCTGTAAACTGGAAAATGTATCTCCCGATTAGTTTTATTCATCATTTGTAATCTATAACACAAAATAAAATGTGTTTTGTGTATTGACTACCTGGGTGGCATTGTAATGAACTGTTGCAACTACTTTTTTTAAAGAATAATAAGTATTGATTAATATTTTATATTTTAATACCAACCACATTAATTAATTATGAGTATCATAGGGCAGAAAATGTGGTGGAAATAAGTGCACCTACACATGTAATGGATAAATAAAGCAGCTCAGTAATTCAGACCGGAGGCAGGTCGATTTTATCTGTGTAATAAATTATAGAAAAGAGCAGATGCAGTTATTCTTCCCCAGACTCTACAATAAAATGAATGCTATTCAGTCCAATAAAATGTTTCACATTTTCTTCGTTGTGCTTCTCCTTCTCACTACACCAGAGCGCCACTGGGAAAATAGATGAGTTCTTCCTCTTTGGTTCCTTCCTGGAGGCCACCATGATCGACAGGAAGATTGGTGACAAAGCGATACGTTTTGAAATCACAATAGGTAAATAAACCTTTTCTTCATCTTGTTAATATGGACCTGCACTCCACACATGTACAATATAACAGAGAGATGTGACAGTGTATAAAATGAATAGCTACCGTTACAGAGCAAACTCCATAACAACTTGCTTACAGGTAACTATGGAAACCAGATAGATGGTGTAAGCAAGCCTTTGTCGGCAAAGAAGAAGAAGAAAGATGGGGAGAATGAAGAAGAGGAGAGCGATCTCATACAGAACTCCAGTGAGGATGAGGCAGACGAGGACGGGGACCTGGTCTCCGTCTCCTCCACTCCTCCAATGAAGCCCGTAATCACCGACAGGTCAGGGGTCAAGGGTCACAGGGGCATGGTCAATGATGCTTAAAAAGCAATTTCTGATATATTACTGATTTAATTACAATGTAATAAAAGCCAAGACTAGCCCTTTTGAACTGATTGTTAGGTGCTTCACAATTATCAGAGATAGTACAATGGATGCCAGCCAGGGGAAAGCTGCTGGCAAGGATTAGCTGTGTTAGGAGAGTAGCTGCACAATCCTTTACACATTCAAGTTATGAAGTAAACATTTAGTTTAGTGTGTAACAATTTAGAGTTTTAGACTGTGGACCAAGTCATTTTGTTTGTACTTTACAGGAATTACTTCCATCTTCCCTACTTTGAAAAGAAGCCATGTGTCTACATCAAAAGCTGGTGGCAGGACCAGAGAAGACGACTTTACAACTCCAACATGATGGACAAGATCGCTGACAAGCTTGTCAGTATACCTTTCTTCTCGTGCAAAATGTGTAAAGGTTGGCTCAGGTGGCAGGATCGGCTTAACTCAGTAGCTGTTAGTTGATGACTAAACTTAGTCTTGCTAGCAGCTTTGTGAGGCTGTACTCAGGCACAGCGGTGCATAGTACTGCTGAGGTTGATGGGAATGTCAGTTTTGCAGGTATCTAAGCATAAACCAAAGTACAGTATTTAAATTCAAATTTTGACCTGATGACGGAGCTAAGTGAAAAGTCAGAGGATCACTAAAGTAATTGCAATTTATTCGGGACATGGATGTATGGCAATCCTTCTGAAAGCTGTTGAGATATTTCACTCAGATCCACAAATGTCAACCTCATGGTGGCGCTACAGGAGCAGTCAGGGGATCATTTAAGTCAATAGGATTCATCATATGGGGACCATGAATATCTGTACAAATGTTCATGGCAATCCATCCAAAAGTTGTTGAGATATTTCAGACAGACCGATATTGTCATCCCCAGAACCATGCTGATAGCATTGCTAAAAAGATGGGAAGTAAAGGAAACCAATCACTCATAATAAACAAATCACAAAGTAAATTAAAGAAGATAATAAATAATGTTACATTGGTTTTTTTTATCAAAAATACATTATCAACTACATCACCTACAGTTACATTTCTGTCTCATCAGCCATGTGTCTACATAAAGAGCTGGTAGCTGAAAGTTGCGTATGTCTATAGATACTGTTTAAAGGTGCTGTAGGTAGGATTGCAAAGATCCAGGACTTAGCCAAAAAATGTGAACATCGACAACTTCTCAGTCCCTCCCCCCTTTCTGCTAAAGCCCAAAACAGTCTCCTAAGCCCCTCCCCCAACAAGGGAGAATGAATGCGTGTGCATGAGCAGTGATTGACACGCAGTTAGACACCCCCCCTGGCCCTGATTGGTGCATCTGAACAGGGAGCTGTGGATTTTTGCAAATCACACTACAAGCTGTAGGTGGTGCCAGAGGAAATTACCTGCTTCATGTAGTTCTACTCGAACATAGGGTCAGTTTAAGCAAATATGACAGAAAGTTAGTTTTATAAGTCTTATCTACTGCACCTTTAAGTATACTATATTAGACAGTAGCATGTGTATGTAAGTGTATGTAGATAAGGGGCATTTGAGTAGAAACCTGAGTTCTAACAACTTATTTTGTCCTAAGCTCCAGTATTTTTTGTGTCTGGACAGGAAGAGGGTTTGAATGATGTTCAGGAGGTCATTAAGACGGAAAAGGCTTTTCCAGAACGCAGACTCAGGGGAGTGCTGGAGGAGCTCAGCGTCGGTTGCAGGCAAGCTACATAATAATAATAATCATTTGCCATGGTCTTGTATTAATCTAACATTGAGACTCAGTGGTCAGTTCAGATACAGAGAGTTTCTCCTGAAGCTGAAAGCTGTAAAACAGCTGTAAGACCTATATAGAGCTCTCTAGCCGGTTTTGCAATTAATGCTGTTTAAAACTTCTCAAACATGCACATTTAAGACTACTTCATCACGCTTCATCTACGACCCAGAAACTACTGAAGACAGCAGCTCTCTGCACTAAGACAACTCTAAAACACAGTCATGGTGAAAAGGATAGAAGAAGAATATAAATCATTTAAATACAGAGTATATTAATATGTATAGAGTCAAACCACTTTCATGTTTCATCCTCTGTATCTTCTGGTTAATTCCAGTCGGTTTGTGACTCTGGCTAACAAGGATGTGAACCAGGCAGGCCGAACCAAACTGGATCGAGAGCGGCTCAAGTCCTGCATGAGAGAGATGGTATTATTTATTTTTCTCAAATAGAGAAGGAAGGAAGGAAGGGGCATGTCATGGAAGCTGTGATTAATCTACATGGCTGCTGTACAGTCTCTAATCCCTGCACCTTAGTGAGTAAATAGTATGGAGTCCCTGTAAAGGGCACGCAGGGAAATTCATTTTTGGAATACATTTTTACAGTGTTTGAACAGGTATATGCCCGAGAAGTTTGTGCAAACTGAAAAAGAAAAGAAATTGCTATATTGCGTACTTGCCTGTAGCTGCACTACGCCACTGTTTGTGAGGGAATGTGAAAACTGCAATGGAAAGCATAAGTATTGCAGGAGAAAACAAACTTGTTTTACCAAAAAACTGGTGGGAAAAGTCATGGATGTGTAGGGACTCCATAACATTTGAAAATAGCGAGATGTTCTAGTGTCAGTCATTTCTGTATAGTCTTAAAACAAAAGTCTTTTGGAACTAAACAGTTTTTTATAATTTTAAGAAAATCTACTCTTGCAGTTGGTTGAATTGAAAATAAGTAGGCCCTCAGCTTTGATGTGTATACAGTATGTAACTAAGAAAGCTGCAGTGCTCCTCCATTAGCTTCATCGTCACTCATCATCTCTCGTCCTGCAGGACAGCATGGGCCAGCAGGCCAAGCAGATCCGAACTCAGGTGAAGAAAAACACAATCAGAGACAAACTCAAGCTGGTGCAGAACTTCCTGCAGAGGCTCCGTTTCCTCGCAGACGAGGTATAGAACTTCTTTTACAAGTGGCCTGACAGAATGAGTGCATGGAAATAATAATGAAGAATCCATACACAGTATATAAACATTGTACACTAAGTAAAAGTACCGTAAGTTGCTATTGGGAAAAGAACCTGGAATAAGAAGAGTGCTGATCACCTATCAATTCATTTTGTCCAGCCTCAGCACAGCATCCCAGATGTTTTTATCTGGATGATGAGTAACAACAAGCGCATTGCCTACGCCCGGATTCCTTCCAAAGACATTCTCTACTCCATAGTGGATGAGGAAACAGGAAAAGACTGCGGCAAAGTCAAAGCTGTCTTCCTCAAGGTACAGTCATCTCTTCCTGCTCAAACACTGTTAGCTTGTCTCATTAAAACGTGGTTGTGAGATAAGTACTGGTGAAAAGTCAATATAAAGGATATAGTATTGACAAGTAGGATGGGGAATAGGCTTGTTAATCTTTGACAGCTGCCAAGAGAGATGGTCGGAAATCAATGTCTCCTTAATATTTATGGTTTGAGCCATGTTGCACCATTGTCTTCTTAATGCTTAATGATTGAGGTGTATTGATACCAAAGAATATGTAGCAGTACCATATTTTTCTCTACAGTGTATTTTTTTTTGTTGAATGGAATTGTTCATAATTATTCAGTCCACTGCGGTTGTAATCTGTGCCCACAGCTGCCTGGTAAGAAGGGATTTGGCCCTGCAGGCTGGACAGTTCAGGCTAAGCTGGAGTTGTATCTGTGGCTCGGCCTCAACAAACAAAGGAAGGACTTTCTCAGCGGTCTGCCTAACGGTTTTGAAGAGATCAAATCCGCTAAAATGGGCCCCTGTCTTCACTCTGTCCCCCCCGTCAGCCTCGTCTACAACAGTAAGCTCTTGGCTATAGAAGTTTAAATTAATTGTTACTGAAGTAGCTTTACTTTTTATTGACTCAAAGTATTTACCATTAAGTTTTAACTCTAAAATCAATTAGAGGCAAAACACTTGCAGATTTGACTTCCATTGATCCCTTTTACTTTGTTGTTCACTTTTTTAACTACAATATAAAATTGCCAATATAGGGGATTGTCAGAGTTTGTGTGTGTGTGTCCATCCAACAGTGAAGCAGGTGTTTCAGCTGAGAGCACACATGTACCAGGCCCGCAGTCTGTTTGCTGCCGACAGCAGTGGCCTTTCAGATCCTTTCGCTCGGGTCTTCTTCTCCACACACAGCCAGGTTACTGAGGTAGGACCATGAATGTGTGTGTATGTATATATACATTTGTGTGTGTGAACTCAACGAGTGTTTGTATCATGTATGAGTTAACTGAGTTGATATGTGTGTGCTACAGGTCCTGAGCGAGACTCTATGTCCTACCTGGGACCAGTTGCTGGTGTTTGATGATGTGGAGCTGTTCGGTGAGGCCAGCGAGCTGAGAGACGACCCTCCAATCATTGTCGTTGAAATCTTTGACCAGGACACTGTGGTAGGTTTTTGATCTACTGTATTTGAATGAATGGATGCATCATGGAGGGACTGATTTATAAATCTGTCAATGCTTCTTTTCTTCTCTGTTGTTTTAAACCATTCAGTTTGGGCTAATAACACTAAAAGTGCTTTGCTTCTCCTTCCCTCATGTTCTGACTCTGTCCACCTTTGTTTCACTCCACCCTGTCCTTCACATTTACACTGGTCTTGCTCATGCTGTGCTGACTAAATAGAGTGTGAAAGCATTAGTACTGTAGAGACTGTGTTGAATTAGAAGTTCTAATAGCTGTTAGCTGATGTAGCATGGATTTTTTGGTTCACCTAGCTGTGCCTCCATCTCTCCTCTCTCCATGTGTAACAGCAGTAGCTGCAGGAGCTTTAGTGTTTGTAGTAGTAGCATTGGTGCAGTGTGGAAAATCTGCCTCCCAATATTCAACCATAAAAAAAAACATCTGATGTAGATATCTATGCACTCCTTTTTGTTGTATTACACTGTAATCTTATGTCAGGTTTAGCTGTTTACAAGCTTTCCTTCTCAAATTCCACATTTTTGTAACCTTCCACCACTTTGACCAATGCTGACACCAAGTGGCTGCTGTGGTAACTACACCTCCCGCACCTGTGTCTAACTCCCTTCCCTTGTCCCCTGACTGTCCCGACTGCCACTGTCACAATGTGGTATTCAGGGCAAGGCAGAATTCATAGGTCGGGCGTTTGCGAAGCCCACCATCAAGATGTGTGACGAGCACTACGGCCCCCCGAGGTTCCCGCCTCAGCTGGAGTACTACCAGATTTACAGAGGGAACTGCACTGCCGGGGAACTGCTGGCTGCCTTTGAGCTGCTGCAGGTAACATATTAATGCACACACAAACACAAATGCATACAAATTAAAAAAAAGCTTGTACATATGCATGCACACACACACATGCAACTCCATAGTGTCTCCTTAATGAGAGATTGCATGCCACTGCTCTACAGTTTGGTTTGGTTATAGTAAAGAGAACAGGAGAAATGAAAAAGGAAGATTGTAAATATATCTATTGTGATATGTTTACATCTATGTGTTAGCAGTCTCCTCTGTCACTGCTTTTCTTGGTGTTTGCACCACCAGCTGTAGAAAACCGTTTGCAGAAACTTTTATGTGTACGCTCACACAATACACACAAAGCAGGCACCCGCTCATAAAAGCACTTCTCCATAGCGCTACTAGTGGTCAAAATCTCAACAAGGTACCTTTAATGATGTGGAGCAAGCATGAAAGATCATGGAAAAAATAACAAAAGAAGGGTTTCTTTTGTCTCTCGTTTCTTGCTCTTTAGCTGTGCCCTTACCTTCTGTAAATATTTGTATCTCCCTATCTCTTCTACACACTAACATTTTTCTCCTTTCTCCTGTGAAAAATCCATTTTCCCTTTTTCTTCTTGTGCTGCTGCCTGTTGCCTGCAGATACCTTTCGATGTGGAGGCAATTAGGCGAGCTCTGATCGCTGTCCATAACTTTGCTGTTCCTCAAATAAAGGTGCTCTTTTTCTGCATTCTCTCTTTTCATCTCACTTTGTCTTACTCTTTGGTAAGACTTTTATCTCTACCAACATGACATTAACCTCTGCCTTCCCTGCACTCCCTCAAAGTTGTCACACCAAGAAAATAATAAATAAATAAATAAATTTGGTATGGTGCTCATACTGTACCACAATACATAAAACACAAAAGCATTGCATCCTGTTACTGTCACGTTTAATTCCCAACTCTCCTCCTTTATTAGGTTGGTCAAGGAGGGATAGCCGATCTTCCTTCCCTTGAAGGGCCGACAGACTCGGAGCGTGGACCCATTCTGCCTGTGCCATTGGGCATCCGACCCGTCCTGAGTCGCTACCGCATAGAGGTGAGATTTTAACCACCAGCTCCATTTTCTATCTCTAGAGATCCCCTTCCTTTAACTGCTGTTTTTTCTCTGGTTCAGGTTTTGTTCTGGGGCTTAAGGGACCTGAAGAGGATTAACCTGGCTCAGGTGGATCGGCCCCGTGTGGACATAGAGTGTGCAGGTAGAGGTGTGCAGTCTGTCCTCATCCAGAACTACAAGAAAAACCCCAACTTCAGCATCCTAGTTAAATGGTTTGAGGTGGTAAGTACAGCTGTCGATTTGATATTCACATGATTACAGTGTTGGATCTTGGATCCAAAAATATCCAATTTCTTGAAATAAACATCAAACTTGTGGTTGTCTTCAATTAACTGAAAAACAAACTTACAATTGTAACTTATTGCAAGAATAATGTAAAATTGTTCCTTTACCTCACTTTCCCAACTCCATGTCTTTATTTTGTCCCCAGGACCTTCCAGAGAATGAACTCCTCCACCCCCCTCTTAACATCCGGGTGGTGGACTGCCGGGCATTTGGCCGTTACATCTTGGTTGGGTCCCATGCTGTCACCAGCCTGAGACGTTTCATTTACAGCACCCCAGACAAGACCTCCAACAACTGGGCCACTGCAGGTGCTTACACTCAAGTGCAGGATTATATTTACCGTATATTTTTGTTAGTGAGTTTGTTCTGATAAGGGCTTCAAGCCAAAACGCATTTGCAGTTTTGTCAGTCCATTAGTTGGAAATAAAATTCAGCAAAATGATCTTGACATGCGGAGATTCTTTTACTTTTTCACCCCTGGAGTCCTTTTTTTTCCTGCTTTTATTTAGGGAAAACAAACACATATTCAGTAGTTAATTTGGGGCTTTTTGTCTTTTGTTTGTATTGTCAGGTTCGAAAAACTAGCAACTTTAAAATATTAGCATTTTCAGAAATTACGATAAGCAGCTTTACCTTTAGCTCAACTCCTACTTGTATGCATACTTGAGTTTATTCATTTTATTTTATAAACCCAAGCGTTGTACTTGACCATTCGAGGACGGTGCATCTCTCCAGTGACAATCATATTATTGGTTTTCAATGCCTTGCAGAGAAAGAAAGCATTTTATTTATACACTTTACACTCAGACTAGTCTTGCATTGCAGATCTGGCTACTGTACACCACATATACATTCTAGGATCAGGGAAAAAACGCTCTGGGTTGTTTGCTTTTCTTTAAACCAATCACAATCGTCCTGGGCAGCATTAGGCTCCGGACACAGTGACGGTGGCTCTACAAAATAGCGGGAAGGGAAGGGAAGGAACCAAACATGGCTGAAATAATGTTTGCAAATACTTTTTAGACTTTGTTTTAACCTTTGAAATGCCAGTTGGACAAGGCTCCTGGAAGGTTTTGACAATAACAGGACCATTTACATCAAGGAAGGTTAAAACAAACTATTAAAGTATTAAATTAAAATACTTCTGAATCAGCTCTCCGGTCACTAAAGAATCAGCGTTCATTCTTTATTTACTTTGCTGATTTCTCTGCTTGCTTTCTGCCCTGACCAACTTTTCATACCTGTGTCCTCTCTCCATCTGTTGTCTTTTTTTCCTCTCTTGCATGTCCTTGGCTGTCCTCTCCTGCCGCCTGCTGTCTTTGTACTTCGCCCTCACTCCAGCTAAGCTAATGAATGGCTACATGGTCCTTACCAATGGCGGCTTCCAGCCTCGCTCCTCACCCAGCCTTTCCTCTCGCACACTCTCTCGCCCCGCAGGTGACATCATCGTCAACATGGACGCAGAGCCTTCGGTCCGAAAGATGGACACGGTTGTCAAGTTAGATGCTGTAAGCTTTTCTTTGAGTTCATGCACTGTCAAGCATTGCCTTCTAATTTCTATTGTAAAACATGTGTGTTTATATATGTAAATAGTAGCACTGCTTTATGTCCAGCCTTTTTACCTGCCTCTGTACATGTGCCATCCCTACCTGCGTCATCCATTGTGTAATAAACCCTTGTGTTGTTTTATGTAACGCCTCCATCATAGATGTCTGACGCTGTTGTAAAAGTTGACATGGTAAGTAATCATTTCTGTGGAAATTTGGCAATGAAAGTATGTGCTGAAGTTAACTGGTGCCTCATTGTGAATAAAAATGCAGATACTGAGAATCACTTTAAGTGTTTGTACTGTTTCAACAGACTGAGGAGGAGAGTGACAAAGAGAAAAAGAAGAAGAAGAAGAAAAAGAAGGGAGGAGTGGAGGAAGAGGACGAGACCAATGAGAGAGTGCTGGACTGGTGGTCCAAATATTTTGCTTCAATAGAGACATTGAAGGAGGTTTGTCTATTCTATTCTAGGATATTCTATTTACATCTACACATGTTTTTGTTAATGCCCTCTGGCAACATTTTCTTGCCTGGTTTTCCAGACGCTCAGAGCCCAGGACGCGGCTCAGGCAGAGGCGGAGGAGAGAGAGGACCTGGAGATAGCTGCAGAGGCAGCAGGTATTAAACTCCACCAAATCAGACGGCTGCCTGCCAGTGCACGCAAATGTCTGCTGCTTTGATTTCTTTTAAAGAATCCGTTGTCGGATTTTAGGTTGGGATTCTGCAACTGTAGACAAATTCCTGACTAGTTTCACTCGGTTGTTTTAAGATTGTTGAAAATTCTGTTCTTTTGTCAACTGCACTGCCTGAGATGTCAGAGAGAAATTTGTTTTGAACTATACTAATAGAAAAGTCTTATGGCTGAGTCCTAAATCACTCCGTATTTACTATACTGTGTAGTGCACTATATTTACTTTCCTCCATTTTATTTGAGTGTCCAAGTGTGGAAATGGAGCTCTGTATATTGTCGTTAAAAATTCTCACAATAGAAAATACTGGTGTCCATTACCTGTATACTAGAGCTGTGTCCCAAATCCATACAACATACTAATTCTATAACGTATACGGCACATTCATCAGTCATCAGTGATGACTCAAAATTACAATGACTCATAAATGTCCAAAATCTCAATTTACTTACTCACTATGCAGTAAAGTATAGAGCGTTTATTATAAAGGGATTAGTGAGTGAAAGAGTGATTTCAGACACAGCTTTTGTCTGAGATGTGAGTCTTAGCATAAAGCACGCAGAAGAAATATTGTTATGTGCTTCCTGCTCTTCGTCTCTTTGCTCCCACGGATTCATCCTTCATCTATGCTTTGAACATGAGTCGAACATTATCATATTCATGGCCATTTCCTACATCAGCATGACCTTCCAGCTCTGCAATACACATGAAAGCTGGCTGATCAGACTCACTGAATTAACCTATCTACACAAACATGCTTACTTACATACATTATTATGTAGTAGTGTATTTAGTAATAGTAGTATTTAGAGTGTTTGTGAAATAGTTGTAAAATTTAAACTACATTTGAGCATTCCTGATGGGTTTAGATGGGTGTCATAAGTGTACTTTTTTGCACCTGTAATCACACCCAACAGTGATGTCACAGGGTCCACCTGTACATCACTGCAGCAAGGTGAGAAGTTACATCACTGGAAGTCCCCAAAAACAAGGTGGAATTAAGTTACTCTGAAAAATGTAAACAGTTTGTGATGTTTTTGGTTCTTAGAGTGCCTTTCTTCCGTACAACAACATTTGACCGCTTTTACAACATGAGTTTAGGGAAACTTAATTCCCTGATAAACCCATCTGTCAGCTTTCATGTTTGACCCTGCCACCCCTCTTCATGACTCCAGCCCTACTTTGTCCACCTCCACTTCCAATCACCCCTCCAATCAGATATAAAACATGATGACCTTCTTCTGAAAGGCTCCAAGACAAAGGAAAAGAGCAAAGAGAAGAAGAGCTCCAAGGACAAGAAGAAGGGTCACGCTGCAGACGGCTCTGAGAAACGAACGGTTAAAGCAAGAGTAGATGAGCTGATGGTGAGTATTGTCATTCACATACTCGCAGCAGTAGACAGTAATATACATGCAGATACAAACTCAATCCGTCGTTGACCTATGCAGGTGTACGATAAGGAGCTGGATAGTGAGTTTGGCAACTTTGAAGACTGGCTCCACACTTTCAACTTGTACAGAGGAAAGGCTGGGGATGATGACGAACGCACTCTGGATGATGACAGGATTGTTGGTAGATTCAAGGTGGGAAAACACTTCGTGAAAACAAGTACGTTGCAGCCTACACTAGCTGACAGAACATAGGTTATAGAGCAAAATTATTTAAACCTGTTTTCTCTCTGTGACCCAGGGATCCTTATGTATGTACAAGCTACCTCTGTCGGAGGAGATCACGAGAGAGACAGGATTCGATCCTAGTATGGGCATGTTCCAGAGCATCCCGCGTAACGATCCAATCAACGTCCTTGTCCGTGTCTATGTTGTCAGGGTGAGAGACCTCTTTATCATTTAAATCTATACTGTTATTAAAACACATCATAATAAACAGAAACTAATGCATATGTCTCTGAGTTTGTTCTGTTCTGTTTCTCTACTTCAGGCTACAGATCTTCATCCTGCTGATATCAATGGGAAGGCTGATCCATACGTTGTCATCAAGCTGGGCAAGTCAGAGATCAAGGATAAAGAGAACTACATCTCCAAACAACTCAATCCTGTATTTGGCAAGTAAGTTCAGAGAAAGCTACTCTTCATTTAGTTTCGGTTTGCCGTCAAAACGTATTCTGAACGAGCCTGAATCTGTTGCCCCCCCCTCCCATTTGCACTCAGTTTTTCTTCTCGACTTATTCAGTTTATCCTCCACTTGTCTGTGCTCAGATCATTTGACATTGAGGCCAGATTCCCCATGGAGTCCATGCTAACGGTGTCTGTGTACGACTGGGACCTGGTCGGCACTGACGACCTGATCGGAGAAACAAAGATTGACTTGGAGAATCGTTTCTACAGCAAATACAGAGCCACCTGCGGCATCTCATCCAACTATTCTGTGTGAGCATCTATGTGTTTTATCCTCTACATGTTTTAGTTATTGGTGTAGTTACAATGTTACCATATGAAATCCAACACCTCTTAACTAAATCTACTTTTCTACAGAAATGTTACAGTCTCACATTATATTGCGTAGGCATCTAAAAAAAAAAACAATGTTGTCTTGCATTTAGAATTCTGTTTATCAGTTACTTTATCAATTACCTCTTTGTTATCTATTGATGTCAGCCATGGATACAATGTTTGGCGGGACCCTATGAAGCCCAGTCAGATCCTGGCCAAGCTCTGTAAAGACGGCAAGATCGATGGACCTCATTATGGGCCGGGAGGCAAAGTCAAGGTGGCCAATCGAATTTTCCAGGGACCTACAGAGATCGAGGATGAAAATGGTATGGCTGCATGTTTCTCCTAAAACTGTGAGATAATATGAAAGTACTACATAGGATTAACCATCATAATAAATGTGATACCAGTGTAATACCATATACAAGTGATTAGTAGTCTATGATTTAAAAGTAGAATCAGTGCTTTTCCAAGTTATGAGTACAAAGAGATTGTTGAATTTTCACCCACCCTGTGCCTGTTCCTCCCTTACATAATCAAACAGATCCAGCTTAATGCTCAATAATCAAGGTAGAGTAGAAAAGAGTATAACTTCACAGTAAGCTTTTGCTTTTTCCACAGAATTTCTGACTACATTTGGTCTTCTACTGAGGCTGTGTTGATCCTATAAACAATGTCATCAGATGTTGCCAATAATCTTAGAAACGGTCGCATTTGTCTACATTAAGATTAGGCTATAAATGTCTGAATTGGCTTGTTTCCAATTCAAGTATTTTGCCTTCCCTTTCCCTCTTTATCTTCTTGTGTTTGTGTCGATATCCCAGGTCTGAAGAAGCAGACTGAGGAGCATTTGGCTCTGACAGTGCTGAACCACTGGGAGGAGATCCCGAGGGTGGGCTGGAAGCTCGTCCCTGAACACGTGGAGACCAGGCCCCTGCTGAACCCCGACAAACCCGGCATTGAACAGGTAGAAAAGAGCCACGCTCGTCTGGAGTCATGAAACAGATAGAAATGAGAGTTAAAGTGCATATTTTTCTCTGTACGTTCAAAGGGCCGTATTGAGATGTGGGTGGATATGTTTCCTATGGACATGCCTGCTCCTGGACCTGCGATAGACATATCACCACGTAAACCAAAGAGGTAGGCCCAAGCTGGAGCAAATAAGAAAAACATCACTATGAGTATGATGTTTTCTGATTCCGTTGATCTGAATCCAATGCTGATTTATTGGGAAATATATTTGTTAATTGCATTTTAAGTGTCTAAAATTCGTCAGTTTTTCCAACAGAATACGTTGCTTTATCCCCAGGTTAAATTATGGTGAGTCTGTTTGACTAGTTAGCTCTCCATTTACTGACAAATGTAAGTCCAACTGTGTGTTCCTTCCTCCCCCCCTTACCAGATATGAGCTCAGGGTGATTATTTGGAATACAGACGAAGTAATACTGGAGGACGATGATTACTTCACTGGGGAAAAGTCCAGTGACATATTTGTCAGGGGGTAGGTACAGCGGGACGCGGCGACCAAGCCTCGTCCTGTGGGTGTGAGCTGTGTGTGGGTTTGTTTTTTTTTTTGCAGTTAACCATTTTTATTTTTTTTTTCCATTTTTTCTGTGTGCGTTTTTGTGTTTGTGGTGTGTCTGTCTGTCTGTCGTCCTCTCTCTCTCTCCTCCGGTCAATGCTCTGCTGCTGTCTAGCTTTGAGCTTCGTGTTGTTATTTGGAACACTGATGACGTAATTCTAGAGGACGATGCTTTCATGACAGGAGAGAAGATGTCTGACATCTATGTCAGGGGGTAAACACACGATTCCACCGCATGGCTCGTACAACTACCTCCCTTCCTCCCTCCTGAAGCCCTGGAGTTTCTTTCTTCCCTTTCCCACTTCCTGTCTGTCAACTCTCCATCTAGCACGTAACCTCGCTTGTCTTACAGTCTCCAAATAGCACGCTGAAAACCTTTGCCAAATGAAAAATGAGTTTTGTCAGGACCAAACCACATAAACAACTTGTTGAGTACAATCATAATCATATAGTCATATAAATGCCAAAACAATCCACAGATATGCTGATATTTGAAGTTCATTCATGTCTTTGGAAACGCAGAAATCTCTGAGCTAACACAGACATAAAGTTGCTTAGAGGAATAGATATTTTGAACATCTACATCATCATTACTGCCGTTTTCTTTTTTTGTCAAACTACTATTTTCTTTTGTTAAAATACTATTTTATTTTATTTTTTTCTTTTTGCTAAACCAGAATGTTTTTGTTAAACTACTATTTTCTTTTTTGTCAACCTAATATTTTATTGTATTATATTAAACTACTATTTTATATTTTATTTTGTTAAACTACTAATTTATTTTTTATTTAGTTAATCTACTGTTTTTTGTATTATTATTGTTTTTGTTTTTTTGTCAAACTACTATTCCCAAAGCCAAGAGTGAACTTTAAGGTTGGCAGGGCTTTTAAACGAGGGGGGATTTGTTGCTATATTTTGTTTGTGGTTTGGTCCTGTATTTTAGATCTTCCTTGAAATTACTTTACGTGGAGATTTTGGTAATTTCATTTTAAGGTATTCGGAGCCTCTTGCATGTATATAAGTAAAGAACATGCATGGGGGTACGACAGAGCTCCAGTGTTTTTGATAGCATTGTCATGTTGCAGACTGGTCCTAATACTGGACCTTTTTCATGGCAGACATTTTGACTTGTGCAGTTACATTAGCTTTACATCCAATAAAACTGCCTCACATTGAACTTCAAAAAATAATGTGAACAGGGAATGCATGCCTGAATTAATTTTCCCTATGAACTACATTATAGTATATGGAAGACACAGCAAATATTTACAGGATGGACGTGTAATGTGACCATACATCTATGATAGAAATAGCACAAGTGTATTTATTCACATTAATAATGTCTTAATCCATTAAGTGTCCCAGCATGCACATTTATACCAGCTCCTTGGAACTGACACCTAAATGCGGCCATTATTAATGATTTTAATTGCACTTTTTATTTGTGGTTTTCTTGCTGTTACATGTAAAATTTCTACAGTGAAAAAGGTCTTATGATATTTTACTCCCGTTATTAATTTAATGAATTAAAGTTATTATTGTCAGTGTTTTACGGAGCCTCCTCACTCCTGCATCTCCTAACCAAACTTACTTTTACCTCAAACAAACAGGGTGCCATCCTCAAACAACCCTAAATGATTCCTCTGATTCTGATTCTGATTCTGAAATACTTGGAGCATGATAAAGTATTTTAGAAATCAAGAACCTTTATTCAGTGCTGCAGAGTTTAGTGGCTGACCCAACTGTCTGCATTGACCGTAAAGAATAAAAGGATGGGGTTGTTTCAGATGGATCCAATGTTGTGATACAGTAGTTATGATTCAGTTTAGATCAGGCTTGTTTTAGTGATATTGTGTCTTTTGTAGCCAAGCAAAAACTCTCACCTTAACCCCAGCCTAATTTATGCCAGTGCCAGCATCTCAGTTATCAAATCAAAGCACATTCCCTCACATTTGACTATTCACTGAGATGTTTTTAGTGTTGCGTTTTGAGAACTGAGAGTGCAGCTCCCATCATGCTCTTCCTCACTAATGAAGCCAGTCTCACTCTACTGTAAATGAAATAGCTCCAGCTGGCACAGACTCACCTCATAGTCTTTGATCTTCTGCTGTCTGCATCCACACACTAAAACAAACTCTTTTTAAGGAAAATAATCAGATAAATTTCATGGCATTTTTGCAAGCATTGTGTATGCATGGCTTTGAAAATGTGAATCTCCCACATCAAATCTGATTTTTTTATCTGTGGTTCCACAATATTTTTGACATTATCTCACACACAGATGTATTAATCTGATTTGCTTTTGGGGAGCCACATTATGTGTTTTGATTTTGACCTATTAGCATCATCTCTCTTGTTGGCAGACTGGTACATTTAACATGTCCTATGCTCTTTTTTTTTAAATTAGCCAAATTAATTTTCAGTAACTGACAGACAATTGCAATTTCCTACTTGTAAGACCTTAGAAGTGCATGTCTGACAAAATCAAAAAAAAATAAATCTATCCACATATCCCAACCATGATCCTTAAGGTCAACCTAACTCTGATCTCTACGGTTCTTCCCACAGATGGCTGAAAGGACAGCAGGAGGACAAGCAGGACACTGATGTGCACTATCACTCCCTGACTGGTGAGGGCAACTTTAACTGGCGCTTCGTCTTCCCCTTCGATTACCTCATGGCTGAGGAGAAGATCGTCATCTCTAAGAAAGAGTCCATGTTCTCCTGGGATGAGACTGAATATAAGATCCCACCTCGCCTCACGCTGCAGGTCTGGGATGCCGACCACTTCTCTGCCGATGACTTCCTGGGTGAGCACTGATGGGAACAATGGCAGAACTTTCCATCTGATTTACCACCAAAAAAAAAGTATCACCATTCTTATTGTCTTTGACTTACACCACTCCCAGGTGCTATTGAGTTGGACTTAAACCGGTTCCCTCGTGGTGCCAAGACAGCCAAGCAGTGTTCCCTTGACATGATCCGAAATGAGCAGGAGCTGCCCACCATTTCTATCTTCAAACAAAAGAGAGTCAAGGGCTGGTGGCCGTTTGTAGCGCGCGATGAGAATGATGAGATGGAGCTCACGGTGAGTCAGTCATGAAATACTGAGCAAAGTCACAACTGCAGTTTGGCACCACATAGGAAATCATCATCTTTTAGCAGCAGTTAGAAAGCCACCTCCAACGGAGTTAAAGCTGAAATAAAAACCGTATAAAGAAGAATTTAAGTAAAGAAAGAGCCATTAAAGCAAGAATATAAAAGTATGAAATAAAACACTTAGAAAACGCTCATTACAAAGCAGGATAAAGCAGACCTTTCTATGGAAACCTTTCCAAGAAAACACTGTATGTTTTAATAATTCAGTGGTACCCAACCTGGGTGGCAGGAACTCCCAGGGTTCCGAGATAAATCTGAGGGGTCCAAAGAAGATTGGAAACCACTGCATTAATCTATACATACAGAACAGGGACCTAGATCTAGAGTATTAGTATACTCAAGGCGTCTAGCTGATGGATTTATATGAATTTTCTTATATCACATGTTGTCATTGCAGGGTAAGGTAGAAGCTGAGCTTCATCTGGTGACAGCAGAGGAGGCAGAGAAATGCCCTGTAGGACTGGGACGAAATGAGCCTGATCCACTGGAAAAACCAAAGTAAGATATTGTTATTTATTCAGAATATATGTAGAATCTAACTCTCACAAACATTTGTTTCACTAATAACATTTGAGAACGGTTGTGTGACACAGACATGGCTGTCCCTTAAATCTACTCTTCAAAAAATTCATTCTCACAGTGCAAAAAGCAGTGAATCAAATGTTCCAAATCACCATCAATCAGGACTTTGTATGTGATAAACGTGATTATGTCTTGTTTGACCCTAGCTCTGCTTTTTGCGCTGTCAAAAGGCCACTGTTACACTTTCGCCATTGTTTCTCCTCCTACCATCTCTTCAACTGTCTCCCTCTGTCTCTCCCCTCCTCTCCTTTGTGTGTGTGACTCCCCCTTTCTCCCTGTTTTTGCCTCCATATGCATTCCTTCTTTTCTCCCCTCCCTCTCTCTACCTCCTTCCGCAAAGCCGCCCGGACACCAGTCTTATGTGGTTTCTGGGCCCTCTGAAGTCCATTCGTTACTTCATCTGGCACAACTACCGCTGGCTAATCCTCAAGGTGCTGGGAGTGATACTGCTGCTGCTCATGCTGGGCCTCTTCCTCTACTCAATCCCTGGCTACCTGGTCAAGAAGATGCTGGGGGTCTGACGCGCTGGTAGCCTCTGCCCCTTCCTCGCTGTCTCTGCTTCTCTATTTAAATTTAACTCCTTTGCTTCCTGGATTCTCCTGTACTACCTGTAGCTCCTCCTCTCCTGTCCCGCCAAATCTCAGTTTCTTTGTTTTCTCTCCTTTTCTGTCTCTCCTCTGTTGTCTCCGGTCTCAGCTACAGAATAGTCTCTTTTTTTGCTGAATCTTTCTCAACCGTTTTGTGCAAGTCAGTGTCTTTTGCCACCAAGTGCCATTACACACCTTATAAGTGACCAACTGTTTGGTATGGAAACACGCTGGGCGGTTTTCAGGCAAGCGTTCACTGTCAGGATTACAGAGTTGGACGTGTGAGGATTAAAAATACTGTGCATTGACAATATAACACAACACAATATTCATTAAATATGAGTTTAATTACATTGACTTTAGCTGACAAGAGGCAACCATGTTTGTTTGGCTTTCTGGCTCTTCTGTATTATTACCAGACATATATACAAGTCAGATATATCTGTCTGTCTAACTCCTGTCCAGACCACAAAACAACAGATCCTCATTGGCATCCAGATATCTTTAACTGTAAGTCATATCTCAATTGCTTTATTTATGTGCATTGTAAGTTAAAATGTTATAAAACATTACAATTAATTGAAATAAATATTGGATTATGTGGTCAGGACAACTATAAGTGAAAGTCTAATAGTGATAAAGACTGCACCTCAATAAAAACTGAATAATGTAGTAATCATACAGGATGAGAATAACTAGGTTTCTTATGTTCCATATCATATCCTGAATATGAATAAAACCAAAATATAGGACTCTAATTTGCATGTAAAAGTACTACTGTGTGTTGATGAAGACACACATCATGTCTGGAGCCCTGGAGAAACATCAGTTGTTGGAGCTGTTGGTCAATCATCCATCCATCCATCCATTTTTATCAACATATTCATTGTGCCTATGTTGTGATCTTTTGGTCCTCTGACACATTATATTGATAGAAATGTAAATGTGAGCATGCTGTAGTAACTTATAAATCTAACTATCTAACCAACTCTCTCTCTTTTACTCCTCCCATGTTTCATCCCATTTCCATCTCTTCTTTCTCCATCCAACATCACTCCCCCTTCACTCCCCCATCTAACTGCCATGCCTTTGTCACCAAATCCTTTACTTTCCTCTTCCTAAAACCTCCCTCCCTCCTCTAGTCGCCCAGACACCACCTTCCTTTGGTTCCTGAGCCCGCTGAAAGCCATACGCTACCTGGTGTGCAACCGCTACAAGTGGCTGATCATCAAGATAGTGCTGGCCCTGCTGCTGCTCGTCATGCTGGGCCTCTTCCTCTACAGCATGCCGGGCTACCTTGTCAAGAAGCTGCTGGGGGCCTAAGAGGCTGCTGGGAGGACAGGGAGGGGGGTGGCCAGCACGATATTTGGATGGATGGATGGATGGGTAAAGGGGAGAGACGCAGAGGGAAGATGCTGGCTTGTGTGTGCAAACCAGAATCAGTATGTGAAGTCTCACTCACAGGAAGGGAGGAGAAGGCACTTTGGAAGTCCAATTTCATTATTTTCTCCTCTCAAATCCATTCTGATCGTTATAAACAGCTCGCCACCTTCCGCCTTCGCTCTGCAGAGAGAGAGGCAGAAACCACCTGAAATTACTTCCCCCCCCAAAGTCACGAGAAACACTAACTGTCTAATCCTCTATCCAATCTGCAGCAAGCCTAACAAATCTAATGCTCAGTATCACGACTCCATCCTTGAACTGACTAAAAAGCAATCATTTGCCACAAAGTGTAACCCTTAATATTGTTATTCTTTTCAAGCAATGTTACATAATGTTCATTAACTCTTTATACAACTTTTGATTTATTTATTAAGTTAAATCAGAGTGTTGGGTTAGTCATCAGACGATTGCATGGACATTCATTTCAAGTGATGCTATAAGATCTCCCAATTACTGCTACAATGCCTGCTGTTGATTTATGTTAATAGGGAACAAATGAAAAATATGTTTGCTAACACTTTGCTCTAACCCCCCTTTTTAGCATTCATAACAGTATTTGTCAACAATTATATAATACACCTGTGTTTTAATATATTATCATTAATTATATGTTTATACACCAGCCTCCACTAATGGGTACCCAAATGAGGAGTTATAGTTGTTGACAAATGCATTAATAAATACTTAAAGATGCTTTAAAGTACATTTATTCAATGTTTTTACTGCTTATAAATGCTGAGTGGGGGGATTAAAGCAAAGCATTACCTTTGCTTTTTAAACTATCATAGCTCTTGCAGTCTTTGCACACTTCAAGAGTAATACTGAAGAAACAAAAATAAAGATGTCTATTTTCCTAATGAAATACAATGAGACAACAAGATGAATTCAAAATGAATTCATAATTAATAAACGTTCTACAGGATTTATTTAAACTGCAATGTTAAAATGTTCATATCAATCAAAGCAACAAAGACAGACTTGGGTCAAACAATATTTGAAAATAATTATTTCAAAAAAGAGAATAGGAGAAAAAAACAATTATTTGCAAATATCATTTGACTAAGTCTGGTTAAAACATCTTTTAAAGCAACAATTACTTCAATGTCATTACTGTTTTCTACTACCAAAATGTAGACTTGTATGTCAATATGCATGCATGATTGTGATAACTGACCACAGAGGTCATGTGTGTTGGCATGACTAGCTCTTAAAATCACAAACCCTGCTATCTTTAACATGACAGATAATGTAAAGATAATTTTATGGGAATATGATTAAAGTGCACTTGAGTGGAGTGGTGAAAGGGGTCTGGGGTTGATTCTCTAAACTCTGGCTTTATCTCCATATCAGATGGCGTTGTTTGCAGTGTCCGTTACTCCCTTTCAAATTTGCCTGTGCTTGACCTCATTTGTGTTGCAGTCTTTGTTTGTAATTCTGTGTTTCACCGATTACAGAGTTATTGTTTGCACTAAACTTGCCTGTGTTTACAATTAATTTGTGTTTATATATCTGTTGAAATGTGTGCAATATTTATTTTTTTGTCTCTTTTGGAAATTTAAAATAAACTGAATTCCATGGACAACATGTTTGAGATTGTTAAAGCGACTATAATCAATATTTTAATATTAACAATTCATCAAGGGAATACTAAATGGGAATAAAAGGGTCACTTGTAGTTATAAACCCACAGACAATTACCACAAGAATATGCTGTTCTGCTCAGGAATTATGTTCTGTCATCAATGCTAGTGCTGTTAGTTAAAGTTAGTGATTTCGGTGGACAACTTGGAAGTTTAATGTGGAAGAAAGATGGAGAGGATATTTTGTTTTCCTGTGCGGCCCTTGATCATATGCTGGCTCCCTAAATTGGCACACAGTCATTACAACTTTAAGAACCCCTGGCATAGTGTGTCATAAACAATTTGCAGTATAGTATGTCATTTCATGTCTAAAATGTCATTAAGTCATAAAAAAGTCATAAAAAGTAATAGTATAGTATGTCACAAAAAAGTCATAAAAAAAACTCATAGTATGTCACAAAAGTAATAAAAAGTCTAGAATAGTATGTCATAAAAAGTCATGGTATAGTATGTATAACAAAGTCATAGTATAATATGTCATAAAAAAAAGTCATAGTATAATATGTCATAAAAAAAGTCATAGTATAGTATGTCAAAAAAAGTCAAAAGGTCATAGTGTACTATTTCATAAAAAGTCATAAAAAATCATTGTATAGTAAGTCAAAAAAAGTCATAAAAGGTCATAGTGTACTATTTCATAAAGAAGTCATAAAAAATCATTGTATAGTAAGTCAAAAAAAGGCATATTAATAGTCATAGTATAGTATGTCATAAAAAGTTGTAGTATAGTATGTCACAAAAATGTCATTAAAAAAAAGTCATAGTATAGTATGTCATAAAAGTCCTAAAAAGTCAAAGTATAGTATATTATAAAAATGTCATTAAAACATCATAGTGTAGTATGTCATAAAAAGTCATAGTATAGGAAACAAAACTCATGGTATAGTATGTCATTATAATGTCATAAAAAAGTCATAGTATGTCATAAAAATGTCATAAAAAGTCACGGTATAGTATGTCGTAAAAAAGTTATAGTATATTATGTCATGAAAAAGTCATAGCATAGTATGTCATGAAATGTCATAAAAAAGTCATAGTATAGTACGTCATAAAAAGTCATAAAAAGTCATAGTATAGTATGTCATAAAAAGTCATAGTATAGTATGCCATAAAGAAGACATTGTATAGTATGTCATAAAAGGCATAAAAAGTCGTAGTATAGTATATCATAAAAAAGTCGTAAAAAGTCATGGTATAGTATGTCATAAAAAAGTCATAGTATAGTATGCCATAAAAGTCATAAAAAGTCAAAGTATAGTATGTCACAAAAAAGTCATTAAAAAAGTCATAGTAAAAGGCATAAAAAGTCATAGTATAGTATGTCATAAAAGGTCATAAAAAGTGATGGTATATTATGTCATAAAAAAGTCATAGTATAGTATGTCACAAAAAAAATAAAAAATCATAGTATAAAGTAAAAAGTAATATGTCATAGTATAGTATGTCATAAAAAGTAATAGTATAGTATGTCATAAAAAAGTCATAGTATAGTATGCCATAAAAGTCATAAAAAGTCAAAGTATAGTATGTCATAAAATGTATTTAAAAAGTCATAGTATAGTATGTCATAAAAAGTAATTGTATAGTATGTCACAAAAAAGTCATTAAAAAAGTCATAGTAAAAGGCATAAAAAGTCATAGTATAGTATGTCATTAAAAAGTCATAGCATAGTAAAAAAAAGTCATTGTTTAGTATGTCATTAAAATGTCGTGAAAAAGTCATAGTATAGTATATCATTAACATGTCATAAAAAGTCATAGTATAGTATGTCATAAAAAAGTCATAGTATAGTATGTCATAAAAAAGTCATTGTATAGTATGTCAAATAATGTCATAAAAAAGTCATAGTATAGTATGCCATAAAAGTCATAAAAAGAAGTATAGTATGTCATAAAATGTATTTAAAAAGTCATAGTATAGTATATCATTAAAATGTCATAAAAAGTCATAGTATAGTATGTCATAAAAAGTCATAGTATAGTGTGTCGTAAAAAGTCATAGTATAGTATGTCATAAAAGGTCATCAAAAGTCATACTATACCACGTCATAAAAACGTCATATAAAATCATAGTACAGAAAGTCAAAAAAGTCATAAAAAGTCATAGTATAGTATGTCATAAAAAGTCATAATAAATCATAGTACAGTAAGTCATAAAAAGTCCTAAGAAGTCATAGTATAGTATGTCACAAAAAGTCATAGTATAGTATGTCATGAAAAAGTCATAAAAAAGAAATAGAAAAGTATGTCATAAAAAGTCATATAGTATGTCATAAGAATGTCATAAAAACTCACATCATAGTATGTCATAAAAAAGTTATAATAAAGTCATAGTATAGTATATCATTAACATGTCATAAATAGTATAGTATGTCAGAAAAGTCATTGTATAGTATGTCATAGAAAGTCATTGTATAGTATGTCATAAAAAGTCATAGTATAGTATGTCATAAAAAGTCATAGTATAGTATGTCATAAAAAGTCAGAGTATAGCATGTCATGAAAACGTCATAGTATAGTATGTCATTAAAAAGTCAAAAAGTCACTGTATAGTATGTAAAGAAAAGGTCATAGTGTAGTATGTCAGAAAAGTCATAGTATAGTATGTCATAAAAAGTCATTGTATAGTATGTCATAAAAAGTCATAGTATAGTATGTCATAAAAAGTCATTGTATAGTATGTCGTAAAAAGTCATAGTATAGTATGTCATAAAAAGTCATAAAAAGAAATAGTAAAGTATGTCATTAAAAGTCATAGTATAGTATGTCATAAAATGTTGTAAAACAGTTATGGTATAGTATGTCATAAGAATGTCATAAAAACTCACACTATAGTATGTCATAGAAAAGTTATAAGAAAGTCATAGTATAGTATTTCATTAACATGTCATAAAAACTCATAGTATAGTATAGCATTAAAAAGTCATAAAAAGTCACTGTATAGTATGTAATGAAAAGGTCATAGTGTAGTATGTCAGAAAAGTCATAGTATAGTATGTCATAAAAAGTCATTGTATAGTATGTCGTAAAAAGTCATAGTATAGTATGTCATAAAAAGTCATAAAAAGTCAGAGTATAGCATGTCAGAAAAGTCATAGTATAGTATGTCATAAAAAAGTCATAGTATAGTATATTGTAAAAAGTCATAGGGTAGTATGTCATTAAAAAGTCATTAAAAAAGTCATAGTAAAAGGCATAAAAAGTCATAGTATAGTATGCCATAAAAAAGTCATAGCATTAGGGCTGTCAATCGATTAAAAAAATTAATCTAATTAATTACAGACTCTGTGATTAATTAATCGAAATTAATCGCATACATAATTAACGGTGCCTGAACCGATACTTTTTAAGAAAGTAAAAAAAGAAAAGAAAACAAAGGGTACTAAACAACTGTCGGTGACATTAAAGAACGGCTTGTTTATTGCTAAGGCCATATGGTCCAAATTAAATGATTTAATAATAATGTATAACAATAACTTATTTCACTAGTAAATTGCTGTTGAACGACAAAAACAACCACCAAGGACATTTACATTAACTTCAAATGCACCACAAAGCTGTAGTTTACCAGTTTCATTGAACGCACCGTCTGTGTTGTTTTTCCCACGGCAGCTCGGCTGCTGTAGATTGTTACATCCCGCTGTTGAGTCACAGTCCTCTACAGTAAAACACAGTCAAACTTTACACCGTTCAGCGTTAGCTGTCAGCATTGTCCATCCATCCATCCATCTTCGTCCGCTTATCCGGTCTCGGGTCGCGGGGGTAGCAGCTCCAGCAGGGGACCCCAAACTTCCCTTTCCCGAGCCACATTAACCAGCTCCGACTGGGGGATCCCGAGGCGTTCCCAGGCCAGGTTGGAGATATAATCCCTCCACCTAGTCCTGGGTCTTCCCCGAGGCCTCCTCCCAGCTGGACGTGCCTGGAACACCTCCCTAGGGAGGCGCCCAGGGGGCATCCTTACCAGATGCCCGAACCACCTCAACTGGCTCCTTTCGACGCGAAGGAGCAGCGGCTCTACTCCGAGCTCCTCACGGATGACTGAGCTTCTCACCCTATCTCTAAGGGAGACGCCAGCCACCCTCCTGAGGAAACCCATTTCGGCCGCTTGTACCCTGGATCTCGTTCTTTCGGTCATGACCCAACCTTCATGACCATAGGTGAGGGTAGGAACGAAAACTGACCGGTAGATCGAGAGCTTTGCCTTCTGGCTCAGCTCTCTTTTCGTCACAACGGTGCGATAAATTGAATGTAATACCGCACCCGCTGCGCCGATTCTCCGACCAATCTCCCGCTCCATTGTTCCCTCACTCGCGAACAATACCCCAAGGTACTTGAACTCCTTCACTTGGGGTAAGGACTCATTCCCTACCTGGAGAAGGCACTCCATCGGTTTCCTGCTGAGAACCATGGCCTCCGATTTAGAGGTGCTGATCCTCATCCCAGCCGCTTCACACTTACTTCACACTCTTTTTGAAAAGGGGAACCACCACCCCGGTCTGCCACTCCTTAGGCACCGTCCCAGACTTCCACGCAATGTTGAAGAGGCATGTCAACCAAGACAACCCCTCCACACCCAGAGCTTTAAGCATTTCTGGACGGATCTCATCAATCCCTGGGGCTTTGCCACTGTGGAGTTGTTTAACTACCTCAGCAACTTCCACCCGGGAAATTGACGACAATCCCCCATCATCCTCCAGCTCTGCCTCTACCATAGAGGGCGTATTAGTCGGATTTAGGAGTTCCTCAAAGTGCTCCTTCCACCGCCCTATTACCTCCTCAGTTGAGGTCAACAGCGTCCCATCCTTACTGTACACAGCTTGGATGGTTCCCCGCTTCCCCCTCCTGAGACTGCGGTCAAGCCAGCCGACACTCGGATCTCCGTGGTCAACTCAGCCGACACTAAACTTGTAATGCGCTCTTATTCCGGCACGCGTGGTAAATGCATTCAAACGGCCGAGATCGAGTAGCGAAGTTGGCGAGATGATACACATTGGACTACTTCCGGTTTTCAAAATAAGATGTTAATACAAAGTACATATAAAAACTAGTAATGGATTATATTCACCAGAAGTAAAATACATGTAACCTGTGTCTGTCCATTATACAAAACAAATGAGTGAATTGTGAAAGGAATGTATAGTTTGAGTTTACAAGAATACAACAATAATTCCAGACTGATTTATTTCAGGGGACACCTCTGACTACACCCATATTTAAAATCAGGCAATTAAACGGTATCAATTTGGGGATTTTTGGAAGCAAAGTCCCATACTTCTGCTGTAAAATGATTCAAAATATGAAACTGGAGGTGCTATAAAAAGACTTTGGTCCATAGTTCCAGGCAATGACTGACATATTTGAGTACAAGGCATCACTTAATACTGTCATACTGAAAATCAAACAATTTTACTGTATAATTTTGGAGATTTCTGGAAGCAAAGTCCCATACTTCTGCTGTAAAATGACTCAAAATATGAATTTGGAGGTGCTATAAAAGGACTTTGGTCCATAGTTCCAGGCAATGACTGACATATTTGAGTACAGGGCATCACTTAATACTGTCATACTGTAAATCAAACAATTTTACTGTATAATTTTGGAGATTTCTGGAAGCAAAGTCCCATACTTCTGCTGTAAAATGACTCAAAATATGAATTTGGATTTATTATTATTATTATTTATTTTGAGTCATTTTACAGCAGAAGTATGGGACTTTGCTTCCAAAAATCTTCAAAATTATACAGTAAAATTGTTTGATTTTCAGTATGACAGTATTAAGTGATGCCCTGTACTCAAATATGTCAGTCATTACCTGGAACTATGGACCAAAGTCCTTTTATAGCACCTCCAAATTCATATTTTGAGTCATTTTACAGCAGAAGTATGGGACTTTGCATCCAGAAATCTTCAAAATTATACAGTAAAAATGTTTGATTTACAGTATGACAGTACTAAGTGATGCCCTGTACTCAAATATGTCAGTCATTCCCTGGAACTATGGACCAAAGTCTTTTTATATCACCTCCAGTTTCATTTTTTTAGTCATTTTACAGCAGCTGTAAGGGACTTTGCTTCCAGAAATCTCCAAAATTATACAGTAAAATTGTTTGATTTTCAGTATGACAATATTAAGTGATTCCCTGTACTCAAATATGTCAGTCATTCCCTGGAACTATGGACCAAAGTCCTTTTATAGCACCTCCAAATTCATATTTTGAGTCATTTTACAGCAGAAGTATGGGACTTTGCTTCCAGAAATCTCCAAAATTATACAGTAAAATTGTTTGATTTTCAGTATGACAGTATTAAGTGATGCCCTGTACTCAAATATGTCAGTCATTGCCTGGAACTATGGACCAAAGTCTTTTTATAGCACCTCCAGTTTCATATTTTGAATCATTTTACAGCAGAAGTATGGGACTTTGCTTCCAAAAATCCCCAAATTGATACCGTTTAATTGCCTGATTTTAAATATGGGTGTAGTCAGAGGTGTCCCCTGAAATAAATCAGTCTGGAATTATTGTTGTATTCTTGTAAACTCAAACTATACATTCCTTTCACAATTCACTCATTTGTTTTGTATAATGGACAGACACAGGTTACATGTATTTTACTTCTGAATATAATCCATTACTAGTTTTTATATGTACTTTGTATTAACATCTTATTTTGAAAACCGGAAGTAGTCCAATGTGTATCATCTCGCCAACTTCGCTACTCGATCTCGGCCGTTTGAATGCATTTACCACGCGTGCCGGAATAAGAGCGCATTACAAGTTTAGTGTCGGCTGAGTTGACCACGGAGATCCGAGTGTCGGCTGGCTTGACCGCAGTTTCCTGAGGTGGCGAACGGTTTTCCAGAAGCACCTTGGTGCCGACCGAAAGTCCTTCTCCATGTCTTCTCCGAACTTCTCCCACACCCGCTGCTTTGCCTCTTTCACGGCAGAGGCTGCAGCCCTTCGGGCCCTTCGGTACCTTGCCACTGCCTCCGGAGTCCTCTGGGATAACATATCCCGGAAAGACTCCTTCTTCAGTCGGACGGCTTCCCTGACCACCGGTGTCCACCACGGTGTTCGTGGGTTACCGCTGTCAGCATTGTAACCGTGTTTAATCCAGCTACTAGCTAGCGGTAGGCTAACGTTAGCTGCTGTCGAGTATAGTGTTAACTAGCTAGCGGTAGGCTAACGTTAGCTGCTGTCGAGTATAGTGTTAACTAGCGTCACATGCAGCGGTGTTTGTGTTGCCTGTATCGTCTTCAGAGCACCAGAGAGAAGAGCAGACATATCTGTGGCACCAGATTTCGGTAGCCAGGGTTAGCAGGAAGAAGATTTTTACAAGTAAATGTTCCAGTTAATGATCCAGGCAGCGCATTCTCGTCTCCCTCCTTCATTTTACAGTCGAATGGTGGATAGAACGGCTCCGGGTTAAACGTCAATATGGAATGGATTAATCTGTTATTTTTTTAAACGCGTTATTTTTTTCTCAGATTAATTAATCGAAATTAACGCGTTATTTTGACAGCCCTACATAGCATAGTAAAAAAAAGTCATTGTTTAGTATGTCATTAAAATGTGAAAAAGTCATCGTATAGTATGTCATAAAAGGTCATAAAAAATCATGGTATATTATGTCATAAAAAAGTTTTGAAAAAGTCATAGTATAGTATATCATTAACATGTCATAAAAAGTCACAGTATAATATGTCATAAAAGGTCATCAAAAGTCATAGTATACCATGTCATAAAAACGTCATATAAAATCATAGTACAGAAAGTCATAAAAAGTCATACTATACTATGTTATAAAAAAAGTCATAGTATGTCATAAAATGTCATAAGTCTTAGTAGAGTACGTCATAAAAAGTCATAAAACGTCACCTTATACTTATACTTAACTCACCTCATAATGTTAGCTGCTCCTGATTTATCTCCTTTCCTTTGTTCCATTCTTACACAGTTTATTGTGACTTTTTATGTGACTTGTTTTTACTTTGTAACAGATGCAACTTAAAACTTACTTAAAATACTTTATTAAAACATAGTGCACAAAAAACAACTGTGTTGCAGTGCAGATAGTGAATCTCATTCAATACTTCCACCCAAGGATATCGTTTTTTTCTTTAAGTGACATATTCTTCAGTACTTTTTACATGAAATAATCGATGCTTGCTGTTTAATCTCTGACTCATTTGTTACTTCCACCCCTGGATATCATTTTTTCTTTAAGTGACATATTCTTCAGTACCCTTTACATGAAAATAATGGATGATTGCTGTTTAATCTCTGAATCTCTCTGTGCAGTCGTCCCAGTACCAGCATGTCTTGGCTCCTGAGTCCGGTGAGGACGGTGTGTATCCTGGCCTGGAGGCACTACAGGATGCACTGTGCAGTGCTGCTGGCTGCTGTGCTGGGTCTGCTCTTCATGGCTCTGCTCTTCTTCTCTTTCCCCTCAGAGCTCAGCCACAAGCTCTTCAACACTGCTGGATAAAACCACTGTATTGTACTATTTTGTATACACTTGGTATCCCACATGAACGGTAGTGTGTTACAAATGTTACAGTTGATTGTTCTACCTACTGTATGTCTTTATTCTGTGTAGTGGAATGGCTTCGAATGACGACTGGAAACGCTTGTCGTTTACTGTGAACATTTATTGTTCACTATGCTGCAGTTTTACAAACAAGAAATAACAACTTAGGCCTGGCGAACACACCTTTTTTCTAGCATCTCAAGTGCATCTCTAAGAAAACTAGCAAGAGTACACAACAGACAACTTCCGTGTAGGCTACTTCAAAATAAAAGCACTTCCTGTGACGGTCTGAAGTAAAACTAAATTACTGCTAAACAAATAATGTAAATAGTGAGTTTTAATCCCACTACAATTTACCATTTCCTTTAGACTGTTTTACACTAAACAATATTAATTCCTTATTCAAGTGCTTTAACAAACATTTCACAACATCCTCCCGCCCAATGAACTGTTGTTCATCACTATTCAGCCTATCACTTAATTAATCTCCAATGGGTAAATCAACTGAACAGGTCTCTTTAACAAACTTCCTGTAGAAGTACGAACAGTGCAGGAACGAACAAGTCCATCTCTTCCTGGAAATAGCTCTGTTATCCTGCCTATTTTCCAGGTCTGCCGGGGATCTCCGATCAAGATGACATCTCCCACTTTTAGCACAGTGGGTGTGGGTATGTCACACTTGTGAGCTGATTTCAAGTCCAGCAAGTAGTCCTTTCGCCAGCTGTTCCAAAAGCTGGTTATTAGTCTCTGTCGGTATCTCCATCTTCTACACGTCCTCTCGACTCACATTGGTGGCTTGAGATGGAGGAAGCATAGTCTTTGGTGGTAAAGAAGTCAGTCTTTTCCCAACCAGAAAATGAGAAGGTGTGAGTGGTTGGGGCTCTGATGCATCACTGTCCACATAAGAGAGAGGCCTGGAGTTCAGCACAGCTTCCACCTCTGCAAGCATGGTTGTCAGTTCCTCAAAGTTTAGTGAAGCCCTCCCCAGGACCTTCTTTAGACATGTTTTTACAGATCTTACAAGCCTTTCCCAGAAGCCGCCCCACCAAGCAGCTCGCTCGGCAATATACTTCCAGGTGATCCCTTTGTCAGTAAACAGCTCAGTAAGCTCTGATTCCTTAAATGACCTCCATAGCTGTTTCAAGTCTTGTTCTGCTCTCTTGAATGTCTTAGCATTGTCTGAGTAAATAACTTTACACAGTCCACGTCTTGCAATAAATCTCTTTAAAGCTAAGAGAAAACTTTCAGTAGTCTGATCTGAAACTAACTCTAGATGCACTGCTCTAGTCACAGCACAAGTAAAAAGTGCAATGTATGCCTTCTTAGGCTGACCACTTGATCTGACATACAAGGGTCCTGCAAAATCTACCCCAGTAACTTCAAATGGTGGGGACTCTGTGACTCTATCTCTGGGTAACGGAGCTGTAACTTGCTGGGCTGGTCTCGCCTTTAGTTTCCTGCAAATGTTACAATGTAACACCACCCGCTTGACTAGCTGTCTACCCCTTAAAACCCAGAATCTCTCTCTCATTTGCACTAGAGTATCTCTGACACCAGAATGCATCACTCTCTCATGACAAGACTGAACTAGTAACTCTGAGTATCTGTGCTTTGTAGGTAGTATCCATGGGTGTTGTTCCCTGTAACTAATGCTGCAATCTGCCTCCTACACAAATGAGACCATTCTCATCTAAAAATGGTTTCAGGTCTTTGATTTTTGAATCTCTTCTGAGATTTTGTCCCTCTTTTAGCTGACAGATTTCCTGGCTAAAACTATGCCCTTGTGTCATCTTCACCCAGTACACATCTGCTGCAGTAAGCTCCTCCGAAGTGAGTTCTCCCTGAATCCTTTGACTAGAACGTGCATTAGCTAAGAACCTTTTCACCCATGCAGTTATTCTTAACACTGTTTTTAACCTGCTGTACTTCTCTAGGTCTAATACTGGCTCAGCTTGTTCAGTGCTGGTAAGCTGCACTACAGCCTGAAACTTAGACCTAAGTTCAGTGTTAACTTCGTCTAAGCCACATTCATCATCAATGTTCTTCGCTTCATCAGTCGAGGACAATGAAGTGGGTCCCTTCCACCACAGCTGGTCTTGGATGAGGTTCTCAACACTCTGGCCTCTCGTGGGTAAGTCAGCAGGATTAGTTTTGCCACTGCAGTGGGACCAAAGTTCTGGGTTAGTGAGACATTGTATTTCAGTCACTCTGTTTGCCACAAATGGCTTCCACCTATGTGCTGTGCTACGTATCCAATGAAAAACAATCATGGAATCGGTCCACATGTTAAGCTGATTTCTTTCCATGTTCAGTGGCTTGAGAAGGTTGTTCCCTAATCTTGCTCCAATCAGCGCGCCCATGAGCTCCAAACGTGGCAAGGTCATTTTCTTAAGCGGGGCCACCTTTGACTTCGATGCCACAAAACTGGTGACAACTTCTCCTTCCTTGTTCTCTCCTTGGAGATAGGCAACTGCACTGTATGCCTTTTCACTGGCATCACAGTAGACATGCAACTTGGATGTCTGCGCGTTTGACTGTGTTTCAACTTGGTACCATCTTGGAATTGCAACCAAGTGAAGCTGCGGCAGCTCTGCACACCACTGATCCCATTTTTCAGCCAGGTCTGGGGGTAACTGTTCATCCCAACCGATTCCCCTTTCCCATAGTTCTTGAAAAAGGCATTTTACCCGTATGGTAAATGGGGTGAGAAACCCGATGGGGTCGAAGATGCGA
The DNA here is from genome assembly GCF_008315115.2 of Sander lucioperca. NCBI lineage: Eukaryota > Metazoa > Chordata > Actinopteri > Perciformes > Percidae > Sander > Sander lucioperca. Next base: position 13,409,225 of record NC_050191.1, read on the forward strand.
GCTGACGTCTGTAATACACTTCTCTTTGTGTTTTCCTTGCCCTTTAGGATGTCCAGCAGTCCTTTCAGATCAAACACAAAGTCATCATTTTCGGATCTCCAGACCAATCCTAACACCTTCAGTACATTTCCACAAGTGCCGGTTTCTGGTGTGTGCTTTATTCCACTTTCTGTCCACTTAGCCCTCAGTTCTGGTGAGTTTGTTACCCATTTGCACAAATTCATGCTGGCATGGGACAGAAGCTCCTTTGCTGTTGTGGTGAGTGAAAAGGCTTTATCCACACTGTCTGAGCTGGAGATGAAATCATCTACATAGAGAGACTCATTTAGTGCCTTCACTACTGTATGTTGCTCAGCTTCATACTGCTTGATATGTTGTCTTATGGTTGCAGCTAGCAGAAATGGGCTGGGTGACACACCAAATACCACTCTATTCATCCTCATTATGCGCAGCTCATTTTTACAGTCACTGGTTGGAGGTCCATGCAGCCACAAGAACCTCACAGCATCTTTATCCCTTTCTGTTAGAGCTATCTGCAAGAATGCCTTAGTAATGTCTGCAGTAAAAGCTATCTGGTGGAGCCTGAACTTGATTAGCACGTCTAACAGATTTGGGTTGAGGTTTGGCCCAGTCAGCAAACAGTCATTTAATGAGGGGGAACCCTCCTTGTGTGACGATGCATCAAAAACTACTCTTAATTTAGTTGTTACCTTGTCTTCTCTTAGAACAGCATGATGTGGCATGTAGTATGTCACAGTCTCCGGTTGCTCTGCTACTGAAGAGTTGTCTGGGACATCCTCACAGATGCCCTGCTGCAGATAATCCTGTATGACATCATTGTACCTTGTGTACAGGGTTGCATCCGTTCTTAGTTTCTTCTTGAGGCCTTCAAACCGCCTCTTCGCCACTGTAAAGTTATCTGGGAGATCTGGTTTGTCTGGTCGCCAGGGCAACTCAACTTGGTAACGGCCATCCTTGTATGTTAATGCATGTTCAAAGCTCTGAAGAGCCTCTGTTTCTTCTGTGTTCAAGGTTTTTTCACTGACGATGCCCAGTGACTCCACCTCCCAAAAGGCATGTAGTTGTTTTGAGATCTGAGCATCCTCCTGCAGGCTGATGTGCATACAAGTGGTGTCGGTTACATTGGATGTTGACACTGGTCCTTGCAAGGCCCATCCAAAGCTGCTTTCCATGGCCACTAAGGACTCTGTTATCCTCTGGACCTTGCCTGTCACTACCTTCCAGTAACAGTCTGCTCCTATTAACACTGCCAGTTCTGGATCGTTTGTGCCTTCTTGTGGAAAATCAGCAAGTTTCAGACCCCTTTTCTTTAATTCCCTTTGGATGGGTTCACCGGGCACTTTTATCACAGCACTGCACACTTGAGGAGTCTCCACTGCTTCAATGTCAATCCTTTGCTGTGTGTTCCACACATTTTCCAGAGACACCTTTACAATGTTGCGCTGTGCTGTTACAGGAGTAGTAGAGCCGAAGGTGTGAAGGCGTAACATCTCCTGCCTTATTACTGGTAGTCCTAAGGCTTTAACCACGGCCTCATGAATGAAGCTTCACTGGCTACCTCCATCCAGCAGGCAGCGTACTATTTTTCTCCCTCTTGGGCCCTCTGTCCATGCCTTTACTGTTTGGAGCAGTACTGTGTTCGGCATGTCAGTCTTCTGTTTCACTGTGCTAGACACAGAGGATACAACAGCATCTGTGCTGCCATGGTCTGCATCTGTCTTCATTTCACTTTGCTCACAGACTGACTGGTGATGCCTGTGACCACACACGGCACACAAAGCACCTTTAACTCTGCAGAATTTTGCTATGTGTTTTGGGCCTAGGCACACATAACATCTTCCCAACCTTTTCAGTTTCTCTTTGCGTGCAGACACAGACTTTTCTGGACAGTGTTCTGGTTTATGGTTATCACTGTCACAGTATATACAGTTCTGAGGGGCATTACTGGCGGTGTGCAGTGCAGTGGCTGAGGGCACACTCCATTTTTTATGTTTGTTCTCACGGAAAGAGTTGGGCTTAGCACTCGATCTGTTATCTGGTGGAATGTCCCTTTGTGTGTTACCTGGTCGTGAAAGCTGAAGTGCTCTCTCTCTGCTTTGGACCTCTGTTTGCAGGAATTTGATGAGCTCATTAACCTTCCATTCATCATTGAGGTCTGACTTGCGTGTGTAAGCCAGTGCTATGTCTTCCGGTATGAGCTGCAGAAGCACTGGACATAGCAGGCATCCATATGTATCACTGTATATCCCTAAGGATTCCAGACTGCGAATCTGTATTTCACATTCATCATAAAGGTGTCTCAAAGCTGCGACGTCAGATGACTTCTTTACAGGAGTTAGGCTCAACAGCTTGGACATATGTGCGCTGATTACAATGTCTTTTCTTCCAAAACGGTTCTGAAGCAATTCCACTGCTGCATCATAATTGCTATCAGTCATGGTAAATCCCGCCACAGCTCTGGCTGCTGCCCCAGTCAGATATGACTTCAGGTAAGTGAACTTCTCTCTTTTACACAGAACATCATTGTTGTGAACAGCAGTTTCATACTGAGACCAGAATTCTTGCCACTGGCTTATTTCTCCACTGTATTTCTCTATCACCAACTTGGGCAATTTAACTGTCTGTGCATTAAGAGATCTGACTGAACTTGCACTTGCATCGCTTACCCGCGGGTTCTCTGACTCGGCTTTCTGAATCAGTCTTTTTGTGCGGGTCTTCCATGTGAGAATGCGGTCCTGGTAATCCTGAGTATTCGCAATCTCCGCCTCCAATTCGTCCATCGGCGTTTCGTCCTCAATGCCTTTGTCTAAGTCCGTTAAAGTTTCCTCCTTGGTCGACAGTACTGACAGCATTTCACGTAGTGTATCACAGTGGGCACATCCTTGCTCACCTCCTCTTCCATACGAGTCAACAGTTTTGTTGTCGAGGCGCGGATTGTGCGCCGCTTCTTTTTCATCCTTTCAAAGCGCTCCGTCATCGCGTTAGCTACGCTAGCTGCTAGCTTCCAACTTCGACAGTTCAAAGTCCTACAAACTTGACTTCCCGGGTTTCGGCACCAAAATGTAGTGGAATGGCTTCGAATGACGACTGGAAACGCTTGTCGTTTACTGTGAACATTTATTGTTCACTATGCTGCAGTTTTACAAACAAGAAATAACAACTTAGGCCTGGCGAACACACCTTTTTTCTAGCATCTCAAGTGCATCTCTAAGAAAACTAGCAAGAGTACACAACAGACAACTTCCGTGTAGGCTACTTCAAAATAAAAGCACTTCCTGTGACGGTCTGAAGTAAAACTAAATTACTGCTAAACAAATAATGTAAATAGTGAGTTTTAATCCCACTACAATTTACCATTTCCTTTAGACTGTTTTACACTAAACAATATTAATTCCTTATTCAAGTGCTTTAACAAACATTTCACAACATTCTGAGACTGTAAAAGTAAAAACTCCAAACCAAAACATGATTTAATAGAGGCTTTATTTTAGTAAATGTACATTAGGATGATTCCACACACTGCCCCAGTTCTGCTGATTCCAAGTTGAGTTTGGATTACAGCATCTCCAGCTCTGTGCTGACCTATCAGAGAATCAAAGATGCCAGATAGATATTAGAGAAAAAGCACATTCATTTCTGCCCTATCAAATTTATAGATTGGATTATTTGAATACACTAGGGCTGCCAGTAACAAATATATTCATTATTGTTTATTCTGCCAATACTATATTTCATTAATCTTTTGGTCTAGAAAATGCCACAAAAAAAAGAGTGAAAAATGTACATCACAGGTGTCCACACCTGCTTGTTTTGCCCGACCTAAAAATATTCAATTTGTTACTGAAATGTGACAAAGAAAAGCAGAAAAGTTTGATTTATACTTTTTTTAAATATTTAAACGGTCGGAATTATTTGTTAAAATTGTAAATTTTCTGTCAATCGACTAAGCAATTAATTGTTTAGGCTTATACAACACATTTGTATAATTAAAAAACTGTGTAATGGGCATGGTGTAATGTTATGCACATTGCTTTACAGTACTTTACTGTTGTTTCTATCCTATTGTTCAGGAACTTACTCAATCCCACCCTCATTGACTATCTGGAAAACAGCATGAGAAAGAATATGACAGATACATGAACACAAACACATACTCTTGAGTTAAGAGACTGTTGTAGCAACATCCGCAGCTCTGTGTTCTGCTGCTTCAGACTCTGAGTCTCAGGGACGAGTTCAGAGATCTCTGTCAGGACCGCCCTGGAGACACAGACACACACACACACACACACACACACACACACACACACAAACATTTGAGTAAAGATGGGTGTTTGCTTTGCTTTGCTTTGCTTTGCTTTGCGTGTGTGTGTGTGTGTGTGTGTGTGTGTGTGTGTGCGTGCGTGCGTGCGTGTGTGTGATTGTTACTCACTGGTACTGCTTAAATGTGTTCTCCACTGCATCCCAGAGTTTCAGTTTGTCCTCAGAGATTATAATGCCGATACTTTCCCAGTAGGCTTCATCCTCTGAAGTCTCCCGGGCTTCTACATGAAAACTGTGATGTTGGTGGGCTGAGCTCTCCCTTGGAGAGCACCAGGAACACATTAGCATCACATATTCATAGAGAAAGACTATTGTATATCATAATTTCATATTCAAATCTGACAGATAATTACATAAATAAATGGTTTAAATGAGTGTAAATGTGGTCTTACCTGGACCTCATGTGCTGCTGGAGGAAACTTTTCAGAGCAGGTACAACATGGTTAGGATCAATGAGTTCATATGTAAGATGAGTCGTAGACTTGGGCTCCACTTCCTCTGCCTTCTTACTGGTTTCATCCGACTCATCACAAACACTCTGCAGGCAGGCAGAAAAAACAAAGAAATAGTAACTGTCTAATTCCAATAATCTTGTTTGTCCAAGACTCACTGATTGTGCAATCATCCATCCACTGCAATCCTCATCTCTTCCCCCCCTCACCTCAGTCTGCTCTCTCTGCTGATGTTTGTACTTTAATAAGAAATGAGCCAACTTTGGCACATCCTCCTCTTCAATGCCAAAAGACTGGAAGAGAAAACAATATGTCTGGTTGTTCAGTATTTGCTCCAAATAGTCCAGCAATACACTGATGCATTACACTACATGAACTCACACAAAGGAGAGAGCCCAGCTTCACAACGGTTTGTTCTTCCTTCTCCAGGGGAGCCAACAGGTTCAGGAGTTTATCCTCTATCAGGAAGCCCTGAGATAGAAAGAAGGGATGACTTTTGGTTGAAAATGCTTGTCACATAATGTCATACATTATTGAGAATGATTAGAGCAACCAAAACCAACATTCAACATTCATATGGGCCAGACTATTTTTTAAGACAGAATTCAAAAATTGTGAACCCATCCTTTAATAGGCCAACATTTTAGGAAATACTTATTTGCTTTCTTGCTGAGAGTTAGATAAGAAGATTGAAACCACTCTCATGTTTGTTTGGTAAATATGAAGCTACATCCAGCAGCAATTTAGCTTAGCTAAGCATAAAGAATGGAAACAGGGGAAAACAGCTAGCCTGGCTCTGTCCAAAGGTAAGAAAACCCACCAACCACCTGTAAAACTCACCAATTAAAACATTACACGTTGTTGTGTAATGGGGGTTATGTGCCAGACTATTTCTGTCATCACTGTGACCAGAGTGAGAGTGGTATTGATCTTTTTATCTTATCTTTATCTTATCTTTAACTTATCTAACTCTCAGGACTAAAGTGTATCTCCTGTTGTGTTGAAAAAGGTTGGGAAAAAAAGGCGCTACGTAACGGTAGCTTTTCCATGTCTACCCTTCACAATAAAAACCCAGCTTAAATTCACTCAGAGCATTTCGTTAAGAGGAAACTTAGTAAATAGCCATTTGCCAACACTATCAAATAAAAACTAAATATCAAACAAAAGCCAAACACTATATCGTATTAAGTTGCCGTGAGCTGTACATTCACCACTTCTAAACAGAGGCAGAATATACCCTAATCTCGGAACTTCCTCCACAGTGCTGTGCAATGCAAGACAATCTCGGAGCTAACCGGGCAAAGATAGCAGTTTTCATCAGACTCACCCTGGAGTTTATCAGTGTTTTAAGCCCCCAACGTCTCCTTCCAGGCACTAGGATTAGGCAACGGTTATGGTTAGGGTTAGGGTTAGGGTTAAGGTTAGGGTTAGGTGCCTTGAAGTCAATGTTCGCAGCGCTGCCTGGAACGAGACGTTGGGGGCTTAAAACACCATTGAGCCACCCTGGGTCCAGTTAAATAAGTGTAATGCTAAGTACACTTTAAGTCAGTAGTAGGCTATACCGTGGAGTTGCATATTAAGGGGTTTTGGGGTCCTTCTGTAAGTAATGTTGGGGTACAATTTGGTTCTGGAGAATTCTACAAGCAGCAATACCACAGGCCAAGCAATCGGCCCGTTCCAAACAGGCACATTTTGAACGGGCACTGTACTAGTAAATATGAATAATGAACTTGTTTCTCACCGCCTCATCACACAGCAGCTCCATCACTTTCTTCTGTGTCTCCATCGACAGCTTCCCTTCCTCCATCTCTGCACTGCTCTCACTCTGCACTGCTGTCTTTTCCTTGTACATTTCCATGTCTGTGCTCTCAGTGTCAGTCTCCAGCCTCGGCCCAACTGAGAGGTCCATCATCCTCTGACTACACTGTAAAGCCTGTCCGGTGTGAAACAGCTGGGAGACAGCCTGGTGGGCAGGCCTCCAGGCTTGTTTCTGAGGCTGGATGGGACCAGAGAGCTCCATGAACTCCATAGAAGGTCGCTCCCAGGCTAAACCAAGGTGCTGCTTGCAGATCAGTGAATCAATGACCAAAACCCTCTCAACTAGTTGCTTAACCTCTGCTTCAATCATTAGCCACATCTCCTCAAATTTTCTGGCATCAGCGACTGCAAAGTGCCTGCATGAAGTAAGGGAGGGGTGGAGAAGTAAAGAAAAGAGAAGAGCAACAAGACAAAGATTCAGTCATACAGTATATCAGTGTTACTTTAAACTGATAATTATGACTCACTTGATTTTCTTCTTTATGCGTTCATATTGCTGGATGTTGCGTTTGTAGTCCACGGCCAAATACCGGCTCTTCTTTGTAAACTGTTTCTTCTGACTGTAATTCTTAGTAATTAGATTTTTCATCTCCGTTTGCAGACTGAAATACAAAGACACCCGAGAAACAGAAAGTAAATTAAATATAACAGAGTGTGTGTGTGTGTGTGTGTGTGTGTGTGTGTGTGTGTGTGTGTGTGTGTGTGTAAATCTGTACTACCTGATGGCTCTGTTTTTCATATGGGCCAGGCTGAAGTTGCTTATTGCTATCTCATCCTTTTGCTTTATTTGTTTTAGCTTCGTGATCATGTTGGTGACCTTTATCTGTTGATGCTTTCTATCCAGCACCTGAAGAGGCAAGAATGAGATTTAGGGCCTTTCAACACATTTTATTCTTGGCAATGTAATCCCAATCACTAGCATTATCTACAATATTACAGATACCAATTTAAATAAATTATCATCAAAGGAAAATGCTGGGGTCATCAGGAGCACTTATTAAATATAACTCATAGCAGAACTTTCTCTGTCAAAGGATAAGCTATCAGGGTGCATCTTGATATCTGTGCAAACCTGAAACTTTGCATTCTGTTCCGTCTGGGCGAGGCTGTACTTGTCAGTATTCTCCAACATCAGATTGTGAATTATCACTTCATATTCCTCCACTTTCTTCTTCCTCTGTGTCAGCCTCTCCAGCTAGAAATTAATTAAATATCATTAGATACACAGTTGATATATGTAAGATATAAGATATGAATTAAGATAAAAGAAGACCAAAGGTTGAGTTGAGTATTTCAGTTTTCCTGACCTCTTCGACCCAAAGTTCCTTTATGTGTTGTTCCCATTCAGTCTTGTCTCTTGTAAGTAAGACTTCACTTTCCTGATGATAAACTCTCTACTAACACAACAAGAGCAAACATTAGTAAGAATGACAAAAATTGCATAAACAAGACTACAGTACAACCATGCCAGCGGCACAGCGGTGCTTTGAGCTAACTGCTAACTTTAGCATAACATGCTAACAATGATAATGCGAACAAGCTGATGTTTAGCAGGTATAATGTTTACCATGTTTACAATGTTCACCATCCTAATTCTGCATGTTAGCATGCTAATATTTGCTAATTAGCACTAAACACAAAGCCCAGCTAAGGCTGATGGGAATGGTAGTTTGGCAGGTATTTAATCATGGCAGGTATTTAATCAAAATAAACCAGTGTTGACAAATGTTTGACCTAATGATAATGCTAGCTAGACAATGGAAAGTCAGAGAATTACCAAAGTTATTACAATTAATCTTGAGGGGGACATGCATATTTGTACCAAATTGCATAGCAATCCATCCAACATCAATAGTTGTTAGGGATTTTACTCAAAACCACAAATGTGAACCTCATTGTGGCACTTGAGGAAAAATCAGGGGATCCTTGCCATCCATACAGCTATGCTGCTAGCTTAAAGGTTAAGACGTGGATTTAATCAAGACAATGAATGCATGAAATCCCTGTTCATCACTGATGCAATAAGCCCCATCCATCTGATTCCCTTTGCAGATTCAAATGGATTCTAATTATTCAAAGCTGTTTCTTAACCTAGATCTGGGTCCTACCTCAATCTGGGCCAGCTCCTCCCTGTAGGCCTTTGTCAGTGTTTTGATCTGGTCCTCCATTCTCTCCATCATCAGGTTGAGCTCCTCTGCCTGCTTCCTCAAGTCCTTAACATAGCGATCATCTCCAACTTTCAGCTCCTGCTTAGACAACACACAGCAAGTGATCAAATGAATGGACAAGGCCTTCAGAAGACAATTTAGATAGATAGATAGATAGATAGATAGATAGATAGATAGATAGATAGATAGATAGATAATTTACCTGTTGCAGGTCATTTATGAGTTTTTTCTTGTCTTCTATAAGAGCAGCACATAACTGCTGCTGGTTGTTCAGGGCCTCCTGGAGCTCCTGAGGGATCACCTTCTGCTTAGCTATCGACCACCCTCCGTTGATCTCCTCAAATATTTCCTGGCTGGATTTTACATCATTCTCCAGCTGCTCCAATCTGGGCCAAGAAGGACAAACATGGTGGCAAACAGAAGGGGTAGAAAGTAAAATTGCCCCTTAGGTTTTTTTTTTTAAGTGTGTCATCTATATGGTATGGGGTGTTGGTTTAGGACAAAGGTAAGGTAGTGTTAAAGGAGATAGTAGTGACTTTTAAAAGATTACCTATCTCTGCGAGCCTTCTCCAGCTCTGTCCTTCGCATCGACTCTTTGGCGTCAGCTGCAGTTTGGATGTTGGTCACTATTGTCGTCAAATCTCTCTGCAGGTTGATCATCCTCTGAGGAGGGATTAGCTAACATAGAAGAGGACAGTTTCTTCCTGAGTACATGTTAGGAAATTGTGTTCAAGTTAAATAGTAGCTCTCTATTAATAACAATGATATAACCAGTAGCTATTTTTGACTGATACATCACTTAACATTACTATCGCCCATATTTGGTGGTCATGGAAAGTATGTTATCATAAACAATACTTTGTTCATTTCATGTTGTTAAAGCAACACAATTGCGTATATGGAAAGTCTAGATTTATGAACTCCTCCTCAAGTAAGAGCTGAAATAAAGGCATTAAAAATATTGTTTGTTTTGAAGAACATGTTGTTATCAGGCAAAATAGTTTGAAGGTCTTGGGAAAACATTATACCTAAGGCACTTTATAATGCACAATATGATAATAAGTAAGCACACAATTTTAAAAGTTCAATTATGTCTTATGGGGAAATTGGAAGTGTAAGCTTATTATCCTACTTACAATGTAAGTTTTGGACAGTTGATTTGAAGGCATTTTATTGATGATATATTTATTTATTGCGTTTCTTCATTAATATCTTTGCTGTCTTTACATCAAGGACCACAATGTAAATACTGTAAGTCCTGGGCTTTATTGAATTATCCTTGACATTTTTGTAGCTTTGTGTGATGTGATATCATCCTTCTTCTAAAAATGAATACTTCAGATATAACCACTGTCCCTGGAGAACATAATGAATTTGCAATAATTAAAATTGTGACTTTTATACATTGATCAATGAAATTACTGTCAATATGACATGGACACAGATGGGTTTGGAAACTAAACCAACCTTTTCACTTTTCTCTACCACCTCCTCTTGAGGCTGGCTCTCCCAGGGCTCCTGATTGAACTCCTCATGGACCTCCACACTGGGGCCTTCTTCAACCTCTTGTGTGGAGACCCTAAAGGTGTACATTTAGCAGTTGTACTCAAATGAAAACTAAAACTAAGCACGATAAAATATAGATTAAAAAACTGCAGCATCTGAATTGTATTAACCCATATGTTACGATCATCATTACTCTTATTATTATTACAAATAGCCCATGCAGCATGGAAAATATATTAGGTTGATTAGCTAGCTAACGTTAACGTTACTTTTAAGTAGCTAGCTAGCCGATTTACCCGTTCTTAGTCTCTTGATTTTCGGACAACACCGAGGGTTCAGACGCCTCTTCTGGAACCTCATCAGCTTCTTCCATATTATGAGTATGTTGTGTAAAACTTACTGACAAAAACTGTTAAAAACTGTAACTAGTGATAAAAAGGTAGCAGGTCTGTGTCGCAGCGGTCTGTTTGGTAAACGTTGCTATGGCGACAGAGCCATCAGAGTGACAAGTGCTGCCTTCAATGCCGCTCGTAAGCTCGAAACTTCAGGATCATGTACAAAAAATGTATTTTATATTACAACAAAAACGAGCAACATATATTTAGATGTTATCTTCTTTATGCTTCACTGTCAATGCTCTCTGGCTCTGACCCTTGCACGTTTTACTTTTAATACAGTATATAAGTAGGGGTTTTTTTTGTCTACAAATGTCTTCTACGGTCATACATTTTTACATTCATTACATTTTTTTTAAATGCCAAAGTAGCCTAATATAATTCTAAAAGTTTGAATTAAAAAAAAGATAATTCTATAGCAACAAAAAGCACATGAGACATAGCTTGGCGGTCCACCAGCAGCACAACAAGGACTATGCATTACATTGACACAGGTTCAACCTTGAATATGTGGGCTGTTACAAGCGGTAGCCTATATAGAAAAAATGGTAACAGTACAATAGTACCGGTCTGTACCAATGCAGAGGGATGAAAACACTGACATTCTGGGATCATTGGTTTATCATAAGGCTCGGTGCTTCCATCTAGTGGCAGCATCCTGTTTCCAAACTTCTGAGTGGTTATTAGACGTTCTATATGGCTTATGGACTGACTGACTGACTGACTGACTGACTGACTGACTGACTGACTGACTGACTTTTATTTTTATTTTTATTTTTATTTTTATGAGATGACTATAATTTTAACGACCTTTTTTGTTTGTGAAGTGACCTTGGGTGTCATGAAAGGTGCTTTAAATAAAATGTATTATTATTATTATTATTATTATTATTATTATTATTATTATTGTTATTATTATTATACCTCAAAGCACAGCACCAATACGGTTTTCTCCAAAAAATACTGTTTTCCTGAAAGATTAGGATTCAGTTTTTGACACTTGTTTTATTAAGGCGATAGCCATTAAGTATGTTAAAATTAAAAGGCACATTACACATAACATTTTTACAGGAGAGGTTCATGTTTAAAAACAACCTGAACTATAAATACAGTTGTTATGTTCGTATCAAATGGAAAATGAAGTAACTATTACAATTATAAAACAGCACTATATAATAGGTTGAATCCTAGTTAACAGCAATTGGCAGCTATGAGGTCTGCCAGGTTACTTTTAAAGACCTAATGCAAGTTCTTAAATCAACATGAGCTAACAGCTCAAGACCAAAATATCTGTATCTTTAAAAACAATGCAAAAAATATATTTCAAGGAGAACTGTCTGCAAAATTCCTAACGTATCTCAAATACAAAAAATAAAACAGTCAAAAGTCCAAACAAACAGGTGCATAATAGATGTATATGGCATATAATTGTTTAATAACTAGTAATAATTTGCATGCAATAAAAATGGCCCAATATTGATTGCATGGTTTGCAGTGTGGAAAAAGTATAATTAAACACATGTTTATGTTAATGTTCACAAAAGAAGTATACACTCTTACTTTTGAGCAAAAAATAGTGACACGTTTATGAGCTGTACCTCTAATGTTATATTCAGAAACTGACCGTAGGTGGCACTACTCTCTTGTGATCAAAATTCTACTCAGGTTTCACAAACTAATATCCTTAAAAAGTTTCATTTTTGACAAGATGCAGATTTAGCAGCCATGTGGGTCTCTCTCTCTCTCTCTCTCTCTCTCTCTCTCTCTCTCTCTCTCTCTCTCTATGTGTGCTGTTCAAAAACAAAAATCCAGTCACTCACATGCACAATATCCAGACTTTCTAATTCACGCAAATATTGCAAACAAATACTAAATGTCTTCTCAAGCTGATGGCAAGATGGGCACTCTCTAGTTGTCCACACAAACAAACCCACACATGGGTCAGATGTTCCTGCCCTAAGGACTGCCCCCCTACCCTTCCTGCCTGTTGTCAGCTCTTATGCTCGCCCTCACCCCCCGGGGCACCTCGCCACTCTTTTGGCCTCAAGTGGCCTCAGTTGCTGCTGAGCCACAAGGGATGTAAGTCAGCCATCAAAGGTTTCTGACATATGATCCAGCATTTGTGATGTCACCAACAGCTGACTTGTCATAAGACCTTTGTGAAAGGGGGGAAGCAAGGGATAAATGAGGAGAAGGCCTTATTTTCAACAGACCCTTAGCTTGAACGCTGAGTGCTTTCGCATCAAGCTGTAGAGATTACAAACTGAATGACTGCCATTAGAGAGTGATTCTATAATCTATTATAATACCATAAGCTAGGGATTGACAGACTTTGACCCCACTCGCAGGTGTATAATAAGCCCCATTCACTCTTCATATGCTCTGTGAGGAAGGCCGCATATGTGTGTGTGTGTGTGTGTGTGTGTGTGTGTGTGTGTGTGTGTGTGTGTGTGTGTGTGTGTGTGTGTGTGCTAATTCCTACCCCCAGGGGCATATGTTTACTCCTTCTTCAACAAAGCATCATATTCATTACTCAGGGGTTGAGAGGTGCATAATCTAAGCCTGACCTTCAGCCAGTTAACTAACTGACAGCTTAGAGTGTTGGTGGTGGGGAGGGGTTGCATAACAACTTAAGTCCTGACTAACAGTTTCTTAATATTGCCATAAAGAAGGAGACATTCGCTGCTGTACAAAATACAGAGGAGTGGAGGATGGTTGCAGAGGACAGTAGAGAATTCAAAGGCATGTTGTCTACAGGAGGCTGTGACCTTGTCAAAGAACAAAACAGTCATTTAACAAGAATTACATTTAATAAACGAAAAAGGAAGGCCAGACTCAGAAACAACATGAAGAGCATCCCCCTACGCCTCTATCAAATATTAAATGAACTGGCCTTGTATCAAGGTGACTTGTGCAAAGAGAAGTATGATTTTGCCATCTTGCTATTGCAAACAGGCATACAGTTTTTTGTACATAACCCTGTTGCCATTGAAATGTTCAGCTGCACAATTGTTACCTTTAAATATGAAGAGAGAGTGAGGGACACTGACAGATGTGAATATGCAGAGACGAAGAGGCTATTACCGTGGGGGAGGGGATCTATTCATATGTTGCCTAAAAAAGTAACTCTTTACGTTTGTTGAACTGCAGCCGTCATGCTCCAACATTCCTGCCTTATTCCCTCCTCAGCTTTAAAGAAGTCACCTAATGAGTTCACACATTACAGAAACTGAGAGCCCAAAATAAGGGAATGATTGGTTGCACAATTTTAAAGTCAAGATTTTACAAAATGTACATTTTTACTGTCTTTTATTTTGGTTAAAAAAAACAGTGTGTCACATAATTGATTATTTAGAAACAGTGGTTTTTGACACCTGCTCTTGCTGAGGTTTATATACTTGCTAACTCTACTTTCTTTCTAGAAATGAATCAATAAAAAGTTACATTTATTGAAACTGTTGGAATCTAGTTTGGGTTTTTATAGCACGTGTCTTTTAGACAAAATATACAGCCTGCATTTATGACAAAATTACAGTTTGGTTACATCCCTGAGCACTGCTGATGTACTAAAGGTACTGGATTATTGCATTACTGCAATTATTGCATTGCACTACTATGCTATAACATCTATATGATCATACCATAATCATTTATTTTGCAAGTGTGTATAAACATTCTAGTGGTCATTATGTAGTTTTCTACAAAACTTCTAATACAAACCTCGCACATTCTTTCCCCACATTAATCCAGCAGAGAACTAAAGCAAGCAGTGGAGATCAGGATATGAGTCAGTTTACAAAATGATATTAATGTCTTCCACATAAACAGTAACAATTACAGTAATATTATTCTCAGTCATTTTTTCCTATCAAAGCGCTTTGTGAGTGGATTAGGTGTACAATAATTATGCGTGGCATTAGGCCATGATTACTGGTGGATTGTGTTTTTTGCTGCACTGCAGTCATATCAGTGAGAATATAAATCAGCTGTTTTTATCATTGTACGATTGTGCTGATTGTGTGTGTTTTCTTGCCCACAGTATTTGTACTGTCCACAGTATACAGTATGTACTGCCTACAGTATATGTACTGTGGGTAAGAAAACACACATAATATTGCCTATATAAAAAAATAAATGTAGCTTTGTGGCTACTTAAGCGTGTAAAAGTGTGCACATCAGTTAAAATGAAAAATGTTCTTCTTGCAGCTAACTAAAAAATTCCTTGTCTCTCTTATATGCAGTGACAATAAAGGTTCCAGGTCAATGATTGCCATCCAGACCAACATGCAAACATCCAAGTGAAGTAATGAGCAAACAAAATGAGTGTGTGTGTGTGTGTGTGTGTGTGTGTGTGTGTGTGTGTGTGTGTGTGTGTGTGTGTTAAACCTTTAATTCTCTATAATGAGTAGGCTACTTCTACTTTTGCCAATACTTGGGCAGTCTGAATGCAGGACTTTTAGCTGCTTGTATTTGAGTATTTGTTATATTGCGATACTCTGTATACTTGTTCTACCATTGACTGTAAATCACTGGCTCACGGGGGACTTCCGCTTTTCCATCGGTTTTCTGATTCACGTACAGTGTATGGTGTGTGCACTAAATGTAGCCTGTCTCGAAAATCGTTTTTATATAATGCCGTTTTTTATATATTTTAAATATGTAACACCACTTGATCCATGGTGAAACGTTGTTTCGTTTCTACATACAGTGTATATGGTTGAAATGACAAAGTTTTTCATGACTTTTAGCCTCGCTTAAGGACCCGGTGTGCCTCAGAAAAGCAACGAGGCTTAAGGGGAATCACTGCTGTCATTCTTGAGCTCCGGGCCGCGCCTCACACGAGCCGCTCAACACACTTCACTGTGCGGGAGCGCAATTGGCAAAAGCCTCTGTTTTTAGCTGCTCTGCTGGCCGCAACCGGATCATATGACTCGGCATATCTGTAATGCTCTTAGACCCGCTGATGGCCAGCAGTGGCTGCGCTCCACAAGACCAAAAAGCCAAAGGAGTTTAACGGATGTGTTGCTGCGATTATTGGGCCAAGTATCTTTATCCCGCATCTAGATTAGCTGCTAATGACGGAGGAAACGCCTTATTGCAAGAAACACAAGGCCATGTAAACTGAGAACAAGGGCCATTACTGTGTGAAGAAACAAGCTTTAACACGACAATATAAAATACTCCAAGTAAAAGTTCTGAATTCAAAGTACAGAGGTAAGGTAGGCCTTAATTAAAAGTAGAAATACTTATTGTGCAGATTGGCACCTTGGCAGTATAATTATTTGAGATATAATATTACATTATTATTGCAGATAGATTATGTAAGCAACATTTTAGAGTTGTAGCTGGTTGATGACTAATTTGAACTGAATTTCGATATAGCCTATTTGCATCATATTTTAAGAGATCGTCATAGATTTTGGATGCAAATGTTATTCTGAAATGTAACTAGTTGTCAAATAATAGTAATGGAGTAAAAGTACAATATTTCCATCTGAAATGTAGTAAGAGGAAGAAGTATAACGTAACATAAAAATGTAAATAGCCTACTTAAACCAATCGGAAGTTTCTGTGGTTCAATCCCTGGCCCTGCAGTCCCGTGTCGAAGTGTCCTTGGGCAAGACACTGAAACCCGAATTTCCCTCGATGCTGCGCCACCAGTGTATGAATGTGTGTGAATGGTCCTGTACAATGTAAAAGCCCTTTGAGTAGTCGTTAAGACTAGAAAAGTAAAAGTACTATATAAATACAGTCCATTTAAGTAATATTGTACCCAAGTACAGTCCGTAAGTAAATATACTTAGTTACTTTCCACCACTTAGATTAGATTTAATTATCATCAGCACAAAATTGGTTGAGGTGCTGTAGGTTGTGTCTGACATAAAAGTATTTATTTGATATTATGCATTCAAAATTAAGGTTTAAATTACTTCACAGCAAATGGATTTTTAATTCAACAATTCTACCCTTGTAACTCATAAAGGACTTCACTGTAATGAGTAGCAGAAACCCCTTAACAAATTAGGTTAAATATCAGTGGGAAACAACAACAAAGCACATTAAAAGCTTTATGCAACCACATAAACACTAACTGGAAAACAGGTAACATCACAGTGTGGTACTCTGGAGTGCTCTTACATTATGTGTTATGTCTTTATTTACTCCCCCCTCCATACTGATGTGCACCCCCTCTTCTTACAGCAGATACATGTCACCACTAATGGACATCAAGTGCTTCCTTTTTTGCAGCTCTCTTCTGGACATACATTAGAGACAGAAAACCCATTTCTCAAGCCATAAATAGCGCACATACACACGTTAGCTGTGACAGCTGTGTCGCAGTCTGCAGGATGAGCTGTACAACATGAAGATTGTTAACGAGTTGAAAGGAAGGAGAGGCCAGGATCTGTGCAGCAACAATTAACAACCATCTGATTAGTAGTTTATAAAGTTAAATATACTTTGATTCAAACATAGCCCGCTTAATAAAGATCCAAAATGTTGCTTAAATTATTGCAGTAACAGGCAGACTCAAACACATTGTGTACAATTTGTTTGTTTTCTAAAATCTATGAACATATGAATACTGCATGTTTTTCTTGTATGTGTTTTAACAGCATTAGCTATATTTTGAGAAGAATATTTGAAGGATATGAAAGCAAATGTTTAGTGTGCCCAAATCATTTCACTTTCGTTTATCTAGATCATTGAAGTCCTCTGAATACTGATCGGTATCGCAGCCTACTGAAAAACAAAACATAGAATGCTGTTATTGAGTCCTCTACATTCAAACCTCAGACACAACACGATGAAGAGTCAAATCTTCTCCTCAGGTTGTAACTTCCACTAAAAGAGTGCTGTCCTTCATTTCTGTCTTCACCTGTCTTCTCTTCAGCTCAGTTTGTCCTGAATGTTCATCAGAGTGGTGTATGACTTTGCCCGTTTGGCTGTAAAGACACAGAATTTACAAGAAATGACCAAAAGTACCATTTGAGTAGTTAAATTACTTTTGCTGTCTTAGTTTGAGTTATTCTAGTAAATAAAGTACAAGATGTTTGTTAAATAAAAAGTGCATTAAGAAAAGCTCAGAGACAAGCCAAGATGGCTGTTATAGATGCACACTCTTGATGGACATAATGAAGTTGATATGATCTCTGAAGGACCACAGAGAAATCAATGGGCCTCATGCAAGAACATTGTCACTTTCTTATC
Organism: Sander lucioperca; assembly: GCF_008315115.2. Lineage (NCBI taxonomy): Eukaryota > Metazoa > Chordata > Actinopteri > Perciformes > Percidae > Sander > Sander lucioperca. The sequence continues at coordinate 13,427,117 of NC_050191.1, forward strand.
ATGAACCTCTCTATTAACATAAACATCGCCTATAAATTGCCATATGAAGCCACCTGTTTAGCTCTATTTGTTGACAAATTTCATTCACAAAAAATGATGCTAAAAAGTAAAAAGAAGAATTTCTAACATCAGGGCTTAAAGTCCTGCTGTTGAAAATTATAAGACGAAAACATAACATATTTAGATGCTTCAGTAGTCGTATTAGAGGACCCAAAACCGAGAAAATATTAACAGTACAATATCCGATGACGTGTATTCAAAGCAGAGCCGTACTGTGACATAATAAAGACGGAATGGTCTGACGTGAAGTGAGATGATAAAAATAGGAGGCAGTGGATGGGATGTGACAGTCATGGAGATACTAGGTAAGAAAATATGAGCCTATACAGTAGGTAATGTTATACTGTCAGATGCAAAGGAGGATGTTCCCCTAGGGCAGGCAATACAAATATATTTTGGCTGGTCTGTACAGTCTTAATTTGCTCTTAGATTAGTCTAACGCAAGTAAGACTGTTTCACACAAAAAAGACTGACTTATTTTAAACCTAAAATGTAAGCTACCTTACCCCTGGACTAACTCTGAATTAAAACCTGTGTTTCAATGGTAAAAACCAGAAATGAAAGAAAGAGCTGAAATTCATTAATATTAGGAAATAATGCTCAAGCCAAATAAGTGTATTTCCCGCTGCAAGAGAAAGGCAGATTATCTGCACATGACTCGTTGAACAGGAGAAAAATCTAACTACAAGAATGTGACAAGTTCTTCTAAATCACTCGTATGTGCTACTTAAAAACAAATCTGTTAGTACAAGTGGTTCTTGTATGAGACCAAATGTGTCCTTGACCATCACAGGCCATTTGATGTATAAATAAAAAAGTTCTCATCCTTCTCAGTCTTGACAAACGCCCTCTGATCCTTCAAGGCAACCGTCTTCCACCAACACACACTAAAATAAACCCTCCAACCTTGTCTATGATCCAGAGGTTTGCAGGAGGCAACCCCACCATGCTTTAGAACAACCTAGACACCCCCCCCCCCCAACACACACACACACACACACACACACACACACACACACACACACTTCCCCCATCCCAGCCAAACCCCAATATCACAGTCAGTCAACCCCCCTCCCTCTACAAAGACCCCAAACCCTGTCAAAAAATCTCCTTGTGTGACAATGGGTGAATTAAGCTGGTTACTCACGGTGTATGAGCTTGCGTTTCTTTTGTTCAGAGTGAAGGAAGCTGCTCAAGTAGAAGATGATGGGCAGAAAGAGCATGAAGCTGGACACAGCAATGACAGGCACAGTCTCCTCACGGGGGAAGGAACAATTGAAGTTCTTACTCCACAGTCTGCGAGTCATATTCATCTGAAAGGAGGCAAAGTGCCAAACGCAACATAAACTTCAGCTCAGCACAATTACAGGACATTATTAATTCAACCATGCTTTTCTGTTCTCAAATGTGTACTTTATTCAGGGATTCTACATCTTGCATTTCTTATTGACAAGTCTGGGAAAGGATTCAGGAGCATGGTCAACAAACACATTTCAGTTTCTTGCATTTCTGATCACATTCCGGAATCAAAGATCCATGCTCAATTTTCCATTTTTGTCACACAATGTTACTAGTTTTTCTTATCAATACCCTCTTATATGAAATCAGCAACCACTGATATATTGTAAGACCAAACTAAACCATGGAAAAGAACATCTAATTTCATAATCAAGGCTAAAACATCAACTTGTTAAATAGCAATGTTTTGACACAGTTTGGGCATGACACAAACATTTCCAAAACACATTATCTTGTCACCAGCTAAAAGTTGGTGTAGACCCTTATGATCGCCCTATAGTGTCTACAGATTCCTCTAGGGGGCGCAGCTTACTCTCTACCCATCTTAAAGAGTTATATGATTCTCTGACATACATACCGAATCTTCTATGTCAATACACATAGTCAGATTTGTCTCCATTCTGCTGTACAGCTCATTCAGGTCTCTATATGCATTCTTACAGTCTTTGCACAGCTCTGTATGGTTCCCCTGTAAGGAAGAGACATCCTTGTTAACTTCTGAACATAAAGTCATCAAAGACAGACAGACATCATCACCTGATTTATGGCGTACCTGTTGATACTTCTCAAAGCAGGTGAGAGTTTGGTTGAGAGTGCTTATGAAGTACAGCGTGTCATTGGTCAGACTCTGGAATCCCTTAGTGATGCAGTCTGCACAACAGGAAGTAAAAACAACCATCAGGTAGGTCTATTTATTCAATAAAAGTGGACAAATTAAATCAGATGTGCAATGGTTGTTTGTGATGGTTTGACCTTTGTAACATAAATCACTCCCCTATTTTATTCAAATTTGAACCAGGTTTCAGTTATTTTGGTTTAACAATACAAACAATGACAATGTCAGCAAAAAAGGTGTATGCAGAAACAAACTACAGCTAAAACAAATAGTAAATGAAATAGTTTGTTTAATATGTTCTTTACTCCTATCATTGTCATCATCATTGATGTTTAATTAAGTATATGTTTAAAAGATTCTACCTTCTTATTTATTAGGGTTTGTTGCATGTATTTGTCTTATGTGATAGTAAACTGAATATATTTGCGTTTTGCATTGTTGGTCATACAAAACATGCTATTTGATGACATCACCTTGGGCTTTAGAAAATTGAACGTCCATTTTTCACTATTTTCTGACATTTTAAAAAACATATAGACTAAAATGAATAATCAATGATGAAAATAATCACTACAAACCTTGCATGTGAAAACCATGCCCCCACAGTCGCTCTAATGAAAGGTCCCTAAAGAAAAACACTGAACCAAATAGAATCCTGCCTCTGCTTGACCCTGCACTTTGACCTCTGACCTTTGATATTTGTGTGAGTCAGAAGTTTAAACAGGCACAAATTCACAATTACACACATAGAATCACAATAATTCAGATCTGTTAAAATTCCTGCAGAGGACTTACTGACACAGGATGATTTCGTCCAAATGTCTTCCATGTTGCTGTACAGCAGATAAACCAGCATCAGATGATCACTGCGCAGAAGGCTGTCCCTGCAGCTCACATTACCAGGACCCATCTGAGGACACACAGGCACACTTTATCATGCACTCAGGTGTTTGTATTCCACTTTGACAAATAGATCCGCTAGAAGAAGAAAAAAATGTGTTCCTCAACTGGCTATTTATTGCAAGTCAAGCAGATGAATTCGCGTTTCCTCGAATTTGTCACCACCAGTTAGTCACATCACAAGACTCGTGACTCGTGAGACAACTGCACACAAACAAGGTCTGCTGTCCTCTTTATGCAGGCAGACAGTTTACTTGTCTAAACTAAAACACGGACAATGACTTTGTATTTGGGCACGTACCTCGTCTGATGATATGTTGTTATAGATGTTCATGAGGCTGCCATAAGTGGAGAAACAGTTCTGGCAAACTTTAACAGGTCGGGCAGCAGTCACCAAGCAGTTGACATAGGCGACATACCGCTGTCCGAATATGTGAAGCAGATCGCTGCAGTAGTCGCTGATCTCCAGGTCTTCTGGGAAGGAAGAGAGCAGATTGAGGGAGAAGAGGGAGTCCACACCGGGCTTAAACACAGGCGAGTCAACCACAACAGCAGGAGCAGCAGGGCTCAAAGAAAGTCTGTCCGCTGAATCTGAAGCGGTAAGGTTTACTCCGACGCTAGACGCGAGGGCGTAAGTACTTAATACTAACAAAACCAAAAACGGACTGTTTTTGTAAAGAGACATGATCGAAAACGAGGATTAAAGCATATGATCCTCTTCTTTCACTCTACACAACCCACGATTTCCTGGTTTTCTCTCAAAGTGATCATGTGACGACCTGGAATCTCGCGAGAGTATCTGACCGGTATCAGATCAGTACCAACTTCTCATCATAAATCCTCCATGTGAATTAATTACATATAAACGATATAGCCTACAATGTCATCTTTTGAGGGCATATTTGAATTATACAACGTAACTTTTAAAGTTTATACTAATATAGAGTGTACTTAAGTAGTATATCAAAGTATAACTTTACATTAATTAACTATAACTACATTCATTTAATTTGATTTGTTTTGATGCTTTCACCATAAGCCTATGTGCCTATACGGGTTCTCCCTCACAAACATCAATGATAATATTACTATTTATAATAATGATACAAACTAGCCTATATTAATTAATATTGACGTCATATTTAAGAAATTGATTGTTGAACTATACAGCATCTATCTATCTATCTATCTATCTATCTATCACACAAAACACAGACGAGTTTACACTGCAGTGTAGGTCATATTCAGTTTGTGTAAGGGGGAGGTGTGAGTGTGCGTGCGTGCACGTGCGTGTTGAAAAGAGATAGCCGTTCTTCCTGGTCTCCTCATTATTTACGGGGTTTTGACACCATACAATTTTGCAATGTGCGCTCGGCTCGAAGCAAATAATCACGGAGTCAAGGTAAACGATTTGGGCTCCAATCCTGATTGTGATAATTGTCAAGAACCCCCTCGAATCAAGCAACCGCAGTCAATGGTCGTTAATGTGAAATTAGTGGCTCTTGATAACTTGCAGGCCGCATCAATTCCGCAGTCATCAGAGCCTAATGAAAATAAGTGGGGAGAGAGTGTGCACGGTATTAGCGGCCTATTCTGATGTCTGTACAACTCCAGTGGTAAATATGGATTCTGGCCTCTAACTGCACATGGCACTTTTAACTCTTCTTCTCTTGACCAGAGTTCACCTAATTGTTCAGATGTTCCCCATTTCTTTAGGCTGTTATTTTTAGTGTGGCTCTCAGAAAAGGAAATGATTATATCCTAAACCCTGTTTTTTAATCTTTTTTTAATCTTTTTGTGCAGTTATGGATGTTCACTTGGTTACACCTTAACTTTGAAAAATAAAATCACAAATAGACACAAACAGCACAAGTCTTTCATATTAGCCTATTATTATTATGAATGCAGGCATGAATTAAACATATATACTTAAAAGTGAGTCTCACTTCGTCACATTATTCACTAAGTTTTGGATGTCTTTCCTCTGCGGGCTAATCAGCAGAGCACCAAGTAAAATCGGCATATCATTACTTTTTGAGATGACCGGTATTGTCAGATGGCAGAAAATGCCTTAATTAGTGTGATAGATAGAGAAACCAAGAGCACAAAAATCACTAATTAGGCCCATAAATTAGATGATGGTGATGATGAGAGCCCTTCAGGAGCGATGGCAAGACTCAGTCCAAAAAGCTCCTCATAATTTTGCGCACGATAACCGTGCAGAAACTGGTCAAAAGAAGGTAGCCTATATCTTTTGATAATTTGGAGAGAAAAATACCACAGAGCAAAACTGTAGGCCCCCTATCTTAAGCAGAAGTAGATAAAACAATGTAAAAAATTGTCCAATACAAGTAAAGGTTCTCCATTCAAAATCATATTTAAGTAGGCTAAATGTACAGAAGTAGCTTATGATTCAAGCAAAATAAAGTATTAAAAGTAAAAGTTCTGCAGTCCCTGTGACTGATATAGCCTATTATTATAACATTGTTATTTTGTGAATGCCGAGATGTGATTATTAGGCTACATGTATGCCTAAGAGTATTTTCAAATCCTTAAAACATGATTTTATTATCCCTCCACTTGTAATAAGATAAGGTAAAGATTGTTCGCTCAATTCTGGGATCTGAGATTGGGATTTGAATCCTTTTCGTCCTTGTGAAAGTCTCTAACTGGACAATCACAAAAGGGTTAACTCAAACCGGTTTAGCCTTAAACTTGGCTCTTGGCGTGGGGAGAGAAAATAGCTGTAAAGTTATGCAGAAGTTATTCTTCATCCTTCGGGCCGTCCCTAATCCGCCAAAAACCTCATTCTTTCATCGGAGAACTGTGCCTCCTTTCTTGTTCCCCCCTCTCTATACAACATAAAGTCAGACTGCATTTAATGGTTATGTCGGGATGGGAGAGGGGCTTTCTTCTTCCCCTTTTCTACAGAATATTGCCCTTTTCGTCGTGTGAGTCTCCCAACCCGCAGGGACCCCTATATTCTTCCCTCCGCGTCTGACTCGAATCACAAACTAACCCTGATTTTCACCACTTTGCTGGGAATTGCGGGGAGTGATAATAGAGATTTCGCTTTCATTTTATACGCTTGACTTGGTTATTGTTGCTTTTCTCCTCTCCCGTGATTCTCCCCTTTTCCAGGGATTAGCCCTGACTTCGCCCGCTACTGGCCGCCGAAGAGTCCCTGAGCCCCGGGATGACAATTGATGCAGATCAAGGCAGGCCTATTCTGCGCCTTTAAAAAGGACCTAGCAGAGCCGCGTTAAAATGAGGGAGTTTTAATTGAAGAAACGGATGCTTCTCAGTTTGCTTCCCACAAATAGAGTTTTTGTGGGATGATATTGTTGACAAAAATGTAATATAGGCTAATAATGGCTAGACTGTTAATTTGCATCTTATAGGCCACTATAGGCGACTGCATGATGACGATGGTTGGAGTGAGGTTAGAGAAGCGAAGCTGTTGATGAAGGTAAAGAGATGGATGATAAATGGACAGTAATGATAAGTATGTTATGTAGGATCATGGCACTGGTGATGATAAAGAAGATGGCTATGATCAGGTCATGATTAGAATGACAGTGATGATGAGAATGATTGGAGTAAAGTACCGAAATGCTGATGAAGATGATGACAATTATATGTATGGTGATGGAAGCGTGGCTGCTGCTGAGGATGGGGAAGATTATAAACTTGAGTCATAAGGCAAAAATGCTAAAATAATAATAGTCATGATAATCAATAAAGGAAGATGAGGAGGGTGATGCTGAAGATATGATCAGAATAAGAATCAGCTTTATTGGCCAAGTATGTTCACACATACAATTACAAGTTAATTAAAAAAATTCCGCCCGGCCGGATGTCCGTTACCTTCCGCTTCCTTTGTGTTGGCATTCTAAACCCTGGTGGATTTATGAGGACTATGGTTGACTGCTCCTCAGATCTCTGCAGGGTAAATCCATACAGCTAGCTAGACTATCTGTCCAATCTGAGTTTTCTGTTGCACGACTAAAACAACTTTTGAACGTACACATGTTCCACCAAAATAAGTTCCTTCCCGAGGCTATTTTGCAGCGGCACCGTGGCTCCGTCTGGCGCTTACCACCGCCCAAGACGATTGTGATTGGTTTAAAGAAGTGTCAATAAACCAGAGCATGTTTTTCTCCCATCCCAGAATGCTGTGTGGACTAGCCAGATCCTCCTCCGCAGCACTGTGGAGGAAGGTCTGGCAATGTGAGACTATATACATACAGTATGTGTTTTATGTACAGTAACTTTATACTTGTCTGCCATATTTCAGAGAGAAATATTATGTTGCATTTCTTGGGCAAATGCAATTAGTTACTTTTCAGAATATAATAAGCTAAAAACTAGGTGATTCTCAATTTTTTTGGCCTGTGGCCCCTTACAAAAAAGCATTACCTGGTTGGGTTCCCCTTGTCATGTTTCAGATGTCTATGAGTTGTTCAGCAGTTCCACCAAAGAGGGATTTCTCCTCTAAACTTCTTAAATGGTTTTAGTTAAATAAGTGTTCCAACCTCCAAAACTACACAATATTTCACAAAATAGCAAAGATTAGAGGGGAGTCTGAAAAATGTACACACATTAGTGTTGTGGAACCCTTCTTTCCTCTCCCATTAACCATCTCACAATCAGGGTTCAAAATTAGCACCATTTACCAGCCAAATGCTGGTAAAATATGCAATTGGCTGGTAGATTTGCTTCACTCACCAGCCAAAAAACAATAGTAATCTTTTGAGTGGCTGGTTAAATTTGAACATTCACTAGCCATTTGGCTGGTGGATGAAAAAGTTAATTTTGAACCCTGCTCACAATCCTTCAGATTTACTTTGTGTCCCTTTAGAGGGGGCCCGACCCTGAGGTTGAGAACCACTGGACTAACTAACTGCTAACATAAAGTCATAAACACCGCTAGTGGAGGTGCTACCAGCTACAACAGTAAAATGCTGCTCACACATGGGTGCATCATATTAACAATCTAATAATGTCATATATATAAAATAATAAGAGCCATTTTTTTGCAGAATGAGTACTTTTACTTAAATAGATTTATCTGATTCCTCTGTACTTAAGTATGATTTTTAAATGAAACGCTTTTACTTGTAATATTTTTATATTGTGGTATATTGTACATGTAAGGACCTGTTTGTTTCCTTACCACTGGATAAAAGCATTGAAGAAGAGGAGAAGGATGGAGGTACTGACTGTGACTGTAGTCTATCAGCTCTATAGGTGTCACTATCTAATCACTGCAACAGTTTGAAAGACTGTGCAGATCTGCTCATCACTAGCATGTCACACAAGAGAGGGTTTCAGTATTTGCTGTGTCTCCCCCAATCAGGCATCTCTGCAGCACTGTGAGAAGTTAATCTTTGTTGACGGTGTGTTGTGCACTCTTCCGTGGGCCGGTTGGGTTGGGACCTCTCCTGGAAAGCCTGGTCTGTGCTCATATAGAGGGGGATAATTACCAAACATGCAGCCGACAGCAGCGACACAAAAGCCGCTTTGACTTCCTCACTGCTGGTCGCCTCCAGGGGATGGTCCCGCTCCCTGCTCACCCTGCTCACCCTGCTCACCCAGACCACTTCTCATCACTCCTGAGAGGCAGAGACATCTTGTTCCATAACAAGACATGAAACTGACTTCTTTCAGCTCCAGTGAACTGGACATAAACCCCGACTGACAACCTCCAGTGCCCAAACAGAACAGGGAGAGGCCGGGTGGGCCAGGACAGAGGACAAGAGAGGGGTGGGGGCTGCACAGGGCGCACTAAATAAAGTTGTTATTCACTTTAATCTTACATCTTGACGGGAAAACAAAGCTAACTTCAATTTAAATCTAATTTATCCAGTTCCAAAGAATCAACTGCAACATTTGCATTTCAACTGTTTTGGATCTATTTCACAGATATTTGTCAACTTTTCATGTCTAAATTTATGATTTCTCTCCATGGTGCTCTCAGAGCTATCTTCCCCCTCTCAGAGCTCAGCGTGTTACAGCAATGAAAGCATGACGTGCTGTAAATGTAATGGGCCGGGAGTGATTGTTTCTGACAAGCAACAAAACACATCGTCCCTCCCCTTAAATTAGTCCCCCAGGAGGGAGTGGGGTGAGGGGTTCATGTCCCAGGAGACACATGGACGGGACAGCATGCCAGCATATAGCATGAGTATGCATGTGCCTTTCAGCATCTAACCTAGAGCCGTACTGGTGTTTTTGAATTGGTGAATTAATATAATAACGTTTGTTAACCTGCTGAAAAAGTGGGGTAAACAAAACAAATCCTTCCCTAAAATGAATATGCTCATATTATACTTTTTGGCTTTTCCCCTTTTCTTTATTGTGTTATATATCTTTTTGTGCACATTATAGGTTTACAAAGTGAAAAAGCCCAAAGTCTACCCCAAAGGGACTTACCATCTTCCAGAGAAAACACTGTTCACAAACTGCTCCAAAGAGCTCAATTGTAGTCTAGCCTGTACTTCCATGACAAACTTTTTAACACACGTTATAATGCTTGCCTAGCTGCTAGCATGGCACTCCCTCATACTCTGCAACTGACAAGCTAGCAGTACTTACTGCGCATGTGCAACTCCCAACAAAGATGGTACAGAAGTGAGAGGTCTCACTCTGTAGCTAAAGCAGAGAGCTCAACACACAGGGTGAAAAGAGGAGCTGCAGCAATGTGCAGTACAACACAAATATGGTGTTTTCTGAAAATTAAACCACATAAACCTATTGTGGTACAACCTCTAAATACAAGTATGAACCTGAAAATGAGCATAATATGAGCACTTTATAATATGCTATATTCAGCACACTGATAGAAAATATATCCATGTTAAGTAACATTATTTTGAGTAGATTTAGCAACATATTCTGACTTTTTTCAAATTCTTTCCAATTTAAAATTTTACTGAAAGTAAAAACTATATTTTTGAGGCAAGATTAAATCACTTGTTGAGAATCATGTGTGCTTGTTTTGTTGAACCACCAATACAACATCAAGGCTTCCAAGAAGACATTTCCACTTTAAAGCATTAGGTTTAACACTGGCCACAATATTTACTTTTATATTTTGAAAAGTTATTCTAGAAAACTCATTACATACATTTCTACAACCTCTTGAAATGCATTACTGCCCTCGGTAGTCATGAGAAGTGTGCATGATGTCACCTCTGTGTTTACACGTGCATGGAGAAATAAACAATACAACAAAACATTGCTCTACAGCACCACTGGTGGACAAAATCTCCACGGGGTTCCTTTAAATGATTGAAAGACAGATTAAAATATAGGTATATACAGTATACCTTCTTTAAATTACAATTTATTTCTAAGAGCAGTTGGGGGAAAACCTAAATGTAGAAATGAAGCACCTGAGGCATCACAGAAATTAATTGCTGTGGTCATGCGCACAGAAAAGTGAAAGTGTTCTGCCAAAATGAGGCCTCTTTGACACCTTTAGTTATAAAGTTGCCTAAACCTTTTGCTCCTATAAGTATCATTAAATGTACATTAGAAGGAAAGTACAAGGTAAACAACAACAACAAACCCTGAAGTGGAAATAGGCAGACTGATTTAAATCCTAAGTGGAAATCATTTAGTATTTTCAAAAATAAGGTATTATGTTGATCAAGGTTAAATACAGAATATTGTTGACACAAAGTGCAAGCTGACGAAGTCTGTAAAAGGAGAGCAGCCGCATTAAAGCTCCATGTTATCCAGCTTTATTATTCATAGCGGGCCAGGGATAAATAGGTAGTTAGACTGGGAAAAAAGGCAGTTAGCTAGTCAGTTAGCAAGGGGTTAGCTTTAAAGCAAGCCCTGATTTGTGAAAGAGGGAGTGGGAGGAGTGGTGGAGGGCTTGGCGTTCAGGAAAGCCTCTCCTGGGCCAGAAGAAAAGGATTTGGCCCAGATGCACGCAGCGATGTTAACTTTGAGTGGCCCCTGTGGCTCAAGCTCAGTACCCCCTCCTTCTTACTTCCCAAGCCCCCAGGTTGCCTTTGCATGACATCATCCCCAAACTATGCCCCCCATACCCATGTGAATCTGAGCTGTCACAATCGGCAGCCACCCCCATTAAACTGTACTGCGCCACAAACCCATACGTTTCTTTTTCTCCCCCCATTTCCATCTCTTCTTCTACCACCAATCTCCTCCCTTCTTCTTCTTCTTTAACCCCCAGAAAGGCATTGTTTGAGTCAGGGCTTGATCAAAAAACTGTTGCCCGCCAACCACAGGGCTTTCTGTAAATTCAATAAGGCCACCTTAAAGATTTTCCTAATTAATGGATGACATCTTTGGCTGGAGGAGAGGCTAGGCATTCTGCTCTAGCTCGCTCTTTGTTCGCCTCCTAATTAACTTTCCTAGGTCACTCAGGTCCCCGCAACCTGAGAGTGAAGAGCCCCCATTGAGGAGGGAGTTGTAAACTTACTTTTTTTGCCTCGGCACTTAAAAGGGGAAAGCAACTATAGGGAACAGAAAATATCCTATTTAAGTCCTTTGTGAGTGAACTGCTTGCACATGTTCCAATAAAGGAAGTCTTCTAAATAAGCTGCCATGTTGCTCTCCGCTCCCCCTCTTCCTTCTTTATCCCACCTCTTTCACTCCCAGTTCCACAGAAAGGTTATGAATGATAGCTCTGGGTTGAGGGGGGTAAAGGGCCAAAGGACAGCATCTGGGCATTGTGGAATTGTGAGCATCTGAAACTTTGAGGGAATTTGAGGATGGGAAAGCACTGAGCTGTTGGGTGGTGGGTTGATTGAGAAAATGTGGTGAATATGAGAAAAAAACAAGTGCCTCTATGCCCTTATCATTGTTTGTGTGTTTCTAAAGGACCCTATGTCTCCCAGCTGCTTTTATCACTCATCATCTTTATCTTTCAAAGTAAAAAAAAAAAGTCCTACATATGAAACATAACATGCATTCTGTTGCCATTTCATTACTTCAAACTGGACACAGATAGAGACGTCATCCTTATATTGTCATATTTTATTATAAATATGTTTTATTATAAATTGAGTGCTTTATTTGTTACTTACAAGTGATGTTTTAAACATAGTCCTATCATTTTTCTAGTGCAAACAAAACATTTAAAGTGACATAGAGAGTAATTTTTCAAGGAAAGAAATTTATGCGCACCTTATCTTTATTCTCTGATTGATTTTTTTGTTTGTCGGGCATTGCAAACTAGCTCAGACTATAAATGCCACGCGGTACGTGGCTTTGGTCTGTGCTATAGTCTTGGCACTAAAAATAAAACAAAATGAAATATAACATGGATTTTTTAAGAAATATATGACAAGTAAATTAAAAACTGTAAAAAAAAAATCTATATATATATATATATATATATACGATATGTTTGCACCACTATGCTTTTGAGACAGTGTTCATTCATCAAGTGGTTACAGGTGTAATGAGGGAGCCAAAAAATGCATCATAAATTCTCATGTGTGATTAAAGCTTTCACTTTTTCACTTGTGTTTACTTGTGTGTGGTTGACCCTGAGGAAGACCAGTGTGCCATGAGTAGACATTGGTAATCATGTAGCCATTATAATACAGGCTTTTAAACCTTTGTACTGGCCTGAAGGTCCATGACCAAAATGTTGTGTCTTGAAGGAACTCAGCGCTGACAGTGTGCAGGAATTCAATTATTTCCTTCACATGATTCCATGACATTTTGAAGCAGTCTAACCCATTTTTGTGGACTGTAGCCCATCAGACATCAGAATCACCTGCATTGTGTTTCATTAATCATAACCAACTTCCATTGTTTTTCATTCTGCTTTAGAGGTAATTTGCATATATACACAGTCACTCTCACATTATATGAAAACTAAAGACTAAACTATATACACAAAGGATATCTGTCACTAACCCACAAATGCCACATGCTCATCACTATTCTCATCATGTCACCTGACACACACTCATACGCTGACCTAGATCTGCTCTCCAAAGAGCCTCATCACACACATTACGCCCCAGTCTGAATACAGGCAAGGTCGCATGCCCTGATTCTATCAATGAATCTCCAGTCCCTTGGGTGTCTGGGTGTCTGGGTGTGTATTAAGACCCGTGAGGTGAGTGTGAGGCTCCTGATGACAGCTCCTGTGCTGCAGGGTCCCCGAGGGTTAATGACGAGTGGAAACCGTGACCCTAGACCGTGACCGTTGAACCTGACCTGTGGAGCCGGCTGGATTACATCAGGAGAAGCAGGGCAGAAGCAAGACTGACTGCTGAACAGAGCAGGATGAACAGCAGAATGACTGTCAGAGTGACTCCAGGTGAAGCACTGCTGATGACAGCCATTCTGTGGTTAATCTGTGTGACGGCCGAGACCACTGTTCACACTGTTGCTGCTTTTTAAAGACATTCTGTGTGTGTGTGTGTGTGTGTGTGTGTGTGTGTGTGTGTGTGTGTGTGTGTGTGTGTGTGTGTGTGTGTGTGTGTGTGTGTGTGTGCACGCGTGTGATATGCCACTGATGGGCAGCAAACTATTAAGGTCCCCCTTCACTCAAAAATGTATTTTGCTTATTGTTTCTCCACTTGGATGATTGTTTGACATTTTAAGGCTGTTTTCACATTCATCTGCTGGAGACGGAAAGTTTTTCTGTGATCACCTTAAATCTAAGTTGAAGATGTGAACGATGTATAGAGCATGATTTTGTGACATCCCAAATGTAGTTCGGCCAATCATGGTCCATAAGCATAAACCTCCAGTCCACATACACTAAGATTGAATTTTTCAAATGAATAATTTTGAAATAAAAACATATTTGCATATTTGCTGTATGTATACTATATACTATATGTATACTGACCATGTACATAATTTATATCATAATGTACATGCAGACATAGAAAAGTATTTAAAAGTTTTAATAAAGTAACAATACAACTGTAAGATGTAATTACATCTGTTAAGTTTGTTTTATTGTAAACTGTAGAGTTTACCCATTTGTGTACCTTCTTACACTGTATAATGTAAACTTAACTTTACAATACAGAGTGAATGAGTGTAATAAAGGTATGTTGACTTTGTCGATATTATTATATATTATTATATTATCAAAACTTTCTTTTAGATTTGATTTGATTCATGGATCTACACAAACACACCAAACCAATGGATAACATGTTAAAGGGAGAGCACTTAATCCCAACATGGACCCAAAGATGTGGAAAGACAGACATAAAACATAAAACATGTAACATTAAAAAACTCAAACTACACCAGTACAAATCAAAATATAAACAGCTCAAGTAAAGAATGTCATTAATAACCTGTCACCTTACTCCATAAATAAGCTCTAACCTGACTCCTGAGAGTAAATCTTGTTTTTGTCATCTTCATAATCAAGCTTTCGGCTACATTACATACATTACACCCACAAATCTAGTCACCTCTGCATGACTGAAACCTGTTTTTTCAACTCCTGGCATTTTCACACAGCACATGCAGGCAGAATATTAAATGAACTGTAGATACATTGATCACATGGCGGGATCCTTGGCTCTCACATGTTTGTCTTTGCAGTGTGAACAGACTAAGCCCCTCTACTCAGCTGTCATAATTTGTTAACGAGTCTTTTCAGAGAGGGAAAAAAGAAAAAGAGAAGACAGAAAAAAAGAAAAGAAGGCTCTTCACGAGTGACTGAAAGCAGAGGTCCATCCAGAGAGGGAACCCAGGGGCGACATCAGACCGATTTCAGACCAGCCCGTGATGGCATCTCTGTATATTTTAATACTAATGACCCTGGCCGCAAAGCCGCTTCTAAGCCTCCAACAGGTGCCCCAGCCCCACTCGAGTCTGAAAAACCGGGATCATTCAACATCCCACTATCCACAGAAGCACCACCACCGTGCAATAAAGACTGCAAATGAGGAGGATGAAGGCAGAGAGGAGGGGGGGGGGAAGACATAAAAAAGGTGGACAGGGAGTTAGAGAGTCAGCCATCTCTTGCAAATAAGTTTTTGAGTCACTTTCCCCAGCTAAAACATGGGTCGATATTTCCCCCCACCCCTTGAGAAAGAGATTGACTTTTGTTTGGAGTTTGTGAGAAGTGGGAATCAGAAGCGGGACAATGGGACTCCCCACGGTGAGAGGCTGAGAGGAGCCATCTCAAATCAGTCAGCCAGAGGACTGACTAATCCGTCCATTGTCCCTCCCCAGCCACCGGCCGCACATCAACACATTCGCCCCCCATTGTCCCCCACCCTCATGCAGCGGGATTTGCTCTCCCCAACAGCCAGTTTTGTCCACGGCAGTTCGAGCGGAAGTTTCTCACTGACAATTTGCCCCAAATAGATTTGTCAAAGCGTCCAACTGCACTGCACCGACTTGTGGGTTTCTGGGTTTGGGTTCTGGGTCTGGGGTTTTTTTTTGGGGGGGGACTCTTCTACGGTGAGGCCTTGGCGTATGTGTCTAAATATGTAAGTGCGCACGAGTTTGTAATGTGTGCGTGCAGAGGTGTGTCTGGATGTAGATTACGCACCAGTGGAGGAGATGGTGGGACCACGGTAAAGTCACTGATGTGGTGGTCCCAAGGGACTGGGATCAGGAATCTCTCCTCAGTGTTACTGTGATCTGACACTTGTGCTTCTTGATGAGTAAATTCCTGTATGGTATCAACACTGCCAGAGGGACACATTCAACACTGGGGCCACCAGCAGTGGTGGGAGAAGTATTCAGTTTCTGTATTTAAGTAAAAGTATTAATACACTGTAAAAAATAAAATAAAATAAAAACTACTCCATTGCAAGTAAAAGTCCTGCATTCAAAATCAAAAGTGAAGTGAGTAAGTATAATCAGGAGAGTGTACAAGTAAAGGTTGGCCTGGACAATGCAGAAAATATCCCCTGTGAGATGTATACTGTTACTGTATATATTAGATTATTATTATTATTATTATGCATCCATGTGTAAGCAGCATGTTGCTGCTGTAGCTGGTTGAGGTGGACTTACTTGTTTGTATCTATTATTTTCATTATTCATCTTCTGATTATGTCTTCTTCATTAGTTTATAAATTATTTGGTTTGTAAGAATTCAGAAAATATTGAGAAGTGCCCAGAGCCCAGAGCCCAAAGCCACACCTTACGAATGCTTGTTTTATCCAACCAAACCTCAAAATTATAAAGAATAAATCAGGATTCAAATAATAATTTTTTTTATTTTTTTAAAGTGCAGCAGATCCTTAAATTTGAGAAGCTTGAACCATGAAATGTTTGGACTTTTGCATGAAAAATCATATAAATGATTAGCAAAAGAGTTTTGATAATATTAATGTTCTGTCAATCTAATTGTATCAGCTCTAGTTGTTTATACTGAGAGATAATGTTGTCTTTTATGACTGAATATTGTGAAACATGTATGAATGTTGGATGAAATAAAGAGGGACTTTATTTACTAAAGCCTTGGTGTAAAGATAAAATTACTTACTTACTTAAAAATTACAAATGCCAACTTGTCCTTATCTAATAGGAGAATGTTTACACGAGACAAAACCAGCTCAGTAGCATGTAGGTAAATGAAAAAAACAAACATATATTGATCAATTTTTCTCTGTCCTATTGGGTTCAGTCAATTGACTTTTTCCACACAGATAATCCACCACTGCTGTCCATAGAGTCCTACCAGGTACATATAATAAAACAAACAAAAAACAAAAGTCAGTACAGCCTGTAAATGGAAATTTCAGTTGCCATTTAAAAGCCTGTCGATTAGTTTGTTCCCCTTTCCATGTTTTGAATATTTAGATTGTTCTAAGTTAAAGGCTTAGTAGGCCTCATGGGAGAGCATGGGAGATCCTGATTGACTGAATGGTCTGTCTGATTGTCAAGATCAGAGCAATTACTGGATTAGGGGACTCAAGTCAAGATCACACCCAGTTCAGAAACACTGAATGCATGAAGCAATGGATTAATTCAAATACAATTACATTTTAACTCATTAAAATATGAACAGTATCTTTATGAAATATCTTTGATTACTTATAAATTAAGAAGTAAGGCTCCTTTAAATTCTGAATGAGCACGCGGACAGGTAACCTGCATCTATTTAGTGACGCCTGTTGTAGAACTGTCCATGGTGCTGAAATCAGGCCGCATATGTTTCACTTATTTGGACAGTTTAATAATATTTAAGACCATTGAGTATTAATATTATGTAGGAGAGGGTTGTTTTGTAGCTTTGTTGAACAAGCCTGTGCCCACTCACATTTTCTGGCTATCTGTCATCAAAACAGCTGATGGAATGATTCCTCACTGTTAAGACAATGAGCTAAACAGCAACAGTGTCTGCGGGCTATAAGGTGACTGACTATGATCTCCTCGGTCACGTTTAAAGGATGCATGGCTGCGTGGTCGGTTTGAATTCTCCCCATTATTTGCACTCTGGAGCTTTGTGACTTCTCCCTAAAGCTGATTGGTTCACGCCTGGTCGATCAGGGCCTGCGTAGTGATAGCAGTGCATAAAAGATGGTTAAACTCTGGCCTCCAGTCGGTGATTGTCTATAGGAATAACAGTAAGAATATATATATATATATATATATATATATATATATATATATATATATATATATATATATATATATAGTATACTGTATAGCAAAAACTGTCATTTGTCAAATCTTTATATACTGTATTGAACGAATGGTGTTATGATAATTTGCTCATCATTAAAATGTCAGCCTGAACAACAAAAGTCAGCAGGTGTGTAAACCGAACATACCTAAAACAACATGCTATTTACACCTATATTATTCTACAGGTGTTTTCTCATTGTTCAAATATCATAAAGGATGTCAAAACATTCAGAGCACACGTATTGTTTAGTGACTTCTGTTGGACTCTTACTCGTTTCTCGTTGTCTAAGTCTATCCTATAGTATGTCAAGTATTCGCATACTGATGCTGAGCTCCCAAAAAACAGATACACGATCCACTGGCCCCTTTGTTAACGTCATTTCATTGACTGTTGGAGGAGAAGAGAGTCACTAATACAAAAAAAAGTGAAAGAAGGCAACCCCGGCAACCATGATGTTGGTTATATTTGTGTAAAGGCTATCAGTGAATGAGAAGGATTAGGACGAGTTAAGGAGATTATGTCACACATTCACCATTCACCCCACCCCGGCAGCCACCCACACACATGCGCACACACCGCACACACTTAGAAATAACTGAACATATTATTGATCTGTGAGAATAGAAAAATTATTTGTTTTAATTTAAGACACGTTAATTCTGTTTATATGTGTAGTGTTTCATTTCGTAAATTAATCACCAACAAAACAAGTGGTCGTTACTTATCCTTTAGACAATAGTCTGGAAAAGGGTCCCTAATAAAAGGTCTATTGCATTGTTTGGGCTATTTAGGAAGTAACTAAACTCATTTTTGAGGACCAGAGGCTTTCTGTGTGTTTCTGCAGGAAATCAAAGGAATATTATAGTGTTTTTTTTCCTCAGGCTTGTTAGTCTCCAGCCTCGGCTGTTCAGCTAAAGGGCAGGTTGAAAGACACAACAATGGCTGATTGCAATTAACTACGCCTCTCCGCCTCGCCCCTGTCCGCTTAAATCGACACTTTGTGAGTCCATATGGCCTTTAGTGTACCGTGGGAATGAACACAATTAAAAACAGAATATGGATTTCTGGAGTTACCCGGCGAAAGCGCAGCAAGCTGTCAAGGTCAGGGTGTCAGTGAGCGGGGCCCTGCAGCCCTGCAGCCCTGCAGCCCTGCAGCCCTGCAGCCCTGCAGCCCTGCAGCCCTGCAGCCCTGCAGCCCGGCCCCGAGCCTCCGGACAGCCGGCAACGGGTGATGTGCAACATCAGAGTGGACGTTAAACCTAACATTAAACCAGTTTACCCACTAGTAAAAGACAGTTAGTAAATTAATTCATTAATAATTTCAATGCATTGAGGCAAAAGAGAATAAAAGCAATATCGTACTATTATGATCATTGTTATTGTTTATTATTAAAGTGAATTTTCTGCACAAGAAGTGATGTTTTTGTACAATTCTATTATCTGTTTGGTGTAAAAGTGGAAAAAGTGTGAAGAGTGTGAAGAAAAACAAAGAGTCAATGGAAGAACAATAATGAAAAGTGTGATAGTAGTGGAAGAACTATATTAAAGAAAATAAAAAAAAACATTACTTTTAAATTAAAAAAAACTACACAACTAAGATTAAAATGTTTACTTCAGTAAACAACGACAAAACTGCACTAAGAGCTAAGTAAAAAGTTATTACTGTTGTTGTCATCGCCACTTTTAGAGGAGTATTCAAAAAAATGTAATTGGTCTATTTATATATTTTATTTATCTAATGATATAAGCCATGATGTTTAAAATGCAAAACGGGCGCGAGTGCAAGTCATCACATTCAATTTTCACATTTTCTGTTTGTATGTATAGATTGTTTTCATTAACTACATTGGTTAAAGTTAGTCTTTCATGCAAAAACACTTTTTATTTATAATTATATCACATTCCAGGAGCCTTGTTTTTGCCTCACAGTGCTGGCTGTATGTGTGTTTGTATGTTACTGTCCAACTAACGAGCTCTAACTTGAGATTAATCATTCTTTGAATGGGCACTTGTAAATACGCCAAAATAAGAGCTTAGTAAAAACACAGGTTGATAAACACTGAGATCAGTGAAGCTCAAAATGACTTCAAAATAAGCCATTAACAAAGGAAAGACATGCAACAGAAACAAAAGCTATATTTCTTCAATATTAAATCAATCTGAATCGTTCTAATCTGTGATAATGTAACAAACAATTCAATCCAATACATAATTAACAGCTATAATAAAATCGGTATCATTGTACCTTAGCTGTTTGACAATTGTTCTGACTGATCAGTGTCTGTGGGTCCCAAGCACTTATCCTTGAATCTTAAGGAATGCATGTATAACCAGACACAATAGTGTATGTAGGAAATGAGGAGCATGACACTGTTTTATGTCGAGCCCCATAACCCCCCTCTTCATAACCTCTTAGTGGTCTAACAGCATACCTCAGCTCAGCATAGTGGTCATGATTGCAAGTTTTCTGCAGCACCGTCTTCAATTCAGCTCAATTTGTTGCATTTTTTTAAGTTCGAATATGTTATGTAATATTTTGAATTGCATTCTTAGATAATGTTTGTAATGGGATTATTCATTATAGGTCTTTTTAGTTGGTTATTGTAAGACATGCACATGAATTCAGAGCTAAAACAAATCTAAATGTTGCAGAAAACATGTGTGCAACACGTGTTTTGTTTGTTTTTCTTGCAGTGCTTCTTGATCCATGAGCAAGGCACTTCACATCACTTGCACACACGTTCACACGATCACTCACATACACACTCCCTCACACGCCAGTGACGTCATGCTGGAGTTTGGAGTAGAAAGCCAAGTGGATGAAGGAAGTGGAGATCTCCACCCTCCAGCCTCCCCCTGACACTTCTCATAAATATTACCCAGGCTTATTTGAGGAACTCGCACCACAAAGTCACATCGTGTCTTGGGTTTAACAAGCTTTCACTTGTCAGAATATCCGAAATTAGATTTTTCTGTTTTCACACCGCTTTGGCACCGTCAGATGCGCTCCAGGCAGCGTATTTCCAACTCCAACTTTATGCACCGGCTGTTGCTCCCTGAGGTGGAGGGCTGCTGTCGCCGTTAACCGGTCCGCTGCAGTCCGGTTCTCCTTCCGTACAGGGACCCTGCATATCGGAGACGAGCATTGTCTCATACAATGTACAATCGTATGTTTTAATTTGGGTTTGTCTATCGGAGATCTACTCTGTAAAGTTGGACGACTCGGGACATTGACTTGCCGATCTCATCGCCGCTAAAGACTTGAAGGAAAGTGCAACGGGTAACGAGTGTGATCGTTTTTGCCAGTGAGGATAAGAAGAAAAAGAGGACATTTTTCATTCTCAACTTTGTTATTAAGTCGAGAGTCCATGATGAGCAAACCCGCCGGATCAACAAGTGGCTGTCTGGATATTCTGAATGTCAAATCAAGTAAGTGTTCCCTTTACTGATGTTTGTGGAGAATACAAGTAGCCCGGTGTGTTAGAATAAGTGCTCTATGGGCCTTTATCTGACATGGAGTCTAAACATGAACATAAACCTGTTGCACGCTTATTTATGTCTCTCATGTCATCCGAGCTTCCCTACAATAGTTAAGTCAGTTCATTCCTTATGGTCTTATGCGAGTAGTGATCCGTGGGAAATAGCTGTGTTCTTTTCCGAGTAGCCTACACACACAGTTGGCTGCGTAAACTTGTGTTCATGAGCGATAATTAAAGCGCCCTAATTCTGACATCTTTTAAGAAATTGAATATAGTTTTTGTAAAGTTGAACTACTTTTTTAGGAGGTAAAGATATAACCTTGCTCCGAATATTCCTTTCGCGTCCCTCTTGATGCCACTTGTTGCCTGTAATTACATTTTCAGCAACTTCTATAAAAGAGTAGCGATATAGAGGGATATATTTAATCACTGATAATATATGATTTTAAAGATTGTATAAGATATCCTTCTCTTACTGCACTGTTGGTTTGCTCTTTTAGACAACAGCACGTATCTGTCTTTATGTGTCTGTGTGCGCGCGTTTCTATACTACTGTAAAAAATTTAATTTATAAAATTAATCATGAATGTGTTCAGTGGTTTTAAATTCAATTGTTGAGTATTTTTCTGGCGGTATTGAAGACTTATGGTTTAATGTTTGAAATCAAATTGGATTGTTTTTCTTGACCTTTGCAGTTATCCCTCTGTTAGGCCTCATAATAAATCCAAATTATTATATTATATTATTAGAATCACACTTCGATTATAATTTAATAATAAATGTAGATTATTGTGCCAAAATATAGGACATTTCTATTCATTTTACTGGGTTTCTTTCAGCATCGTTCCAAACGTGTTGCTCAAGTCAAACTGTTGCTTCTGTTGTTTTATCTCCAGGTGCTCAAATGAATCAAAATTGCTGTTAATAACCAAAATGTTTTAAATTATAATAAAGAAAAGGAGACTACAACATTACAACTACTGCCACTCAAGTTCATACCCACATTATGGGTGGTCAGTATAAACATTTCCTGCACTCAGTAAAACTTAATTTCCAGTTCTTTTAGCAGGTTTTCGCCTTGATGGTGATTACGTTAATAGAATATGCCATATATCTTCAAGCAATTACTGCACACAATGGAGACGAACTGGACCCCCACAGCGGGAAGTTAAATACATTTCCCCCCTTCACAACAAAATTGTGCGTCATTTTATTTAATTGACTTTCAGCAATCTACAGTTTTATATTTCTTTGAGCTTATCTGGTTGAAATTTTACGCACGTTCGTTCATCCTCAATTTAAGAACAGTGAAAACTTTTATTTTGCGAGTGAGCAAATTAACTTGACTTAGCGTTGGTTTAATAAATGTCTGTTCATCAGTAATTGACTCCAATGAGTACAGCTAACATTTGTATTATTAGTTTAAAAAAAATCCAGATTATACTTGGCCTTTAGACAACTACACATTGGGATGTAAGCTATTGCACAGCAGGTTTAATTGTTTAAACTACTCTCGCGATGAAAAGATGACTTTCAACAGGCCAACTCTGCAGAAACTTTCCAGACTAAATGCTACATAAAACGTTATTTCTCTCTATCTTATGGCAATTACACGGCTGTGGTCAACAGTTAAATAACCTATGGCCTTCTGATTCTTAATAATCTGGCAATTGAAGCCCTATAACTCTCCTCCTGAAGTCATTGTTTTTGCTGCTCAGTAGTTATTCCCATGCTACCCTTTTTGACGGGTCACTGGTGAATCAATGAGCAGGTGGCAAAACGTCAGTGTAATTACATAGACGGCTTTTCCCTCCAGAATAAAAAAAAGACTCCCTCATATGCATACAAATATACTTCTTTTTAATAGATCTGAATACAAAATCTTTGCACCAAAAAAATCACATTTTTTCATCTACACCGGGGTCGATTTACATACACTTCATTTGAGTTGGTGAAACGAGTTGGTGCGCATTATTCTCATGGTGCAGTGTCACTCCCTAATCCTGGGGCCTATAGACCTGCGGGATAAAGCAGCTGTCGAGTCCCATTATGAAGGGGAGTTGGCAGCTTGTCGAGATCCAGGCAGTCAGACGAGGTTCAATGGGGGAAAATCATTAAGTTAACACTTTCCCCTAATGTCTCCATTGTGCGCCCTCAGGCCATTGTCTTAGAGAGCTCAGATATGACGCTTCCCACCGGACTTTATTCTTAAATGTGCGCAGTGAATTCCGAGGCGCTGTTCAGTGTGTGTGTGTGTGTGTGTGTGTGTGTGTGTGTGTGTGTGTGTGTGTGTGTGTGTGTGTGTGTGTGTGTGTGTGTTTTGTGCGGTTGACTGTTTGTAGGACGATTTGTCCATAGCTCCACGGCGTAAAATGTCTAAAACGACTTCAATTTTCGCATTTATTCGCTCTGTCCACAGTGCCAATTTAAGCAGCTAACATGACAACTCTACGGAACTAAAAACTCAGTAAATGAACGATTTTCTCAAGTTTTGTGGCAACTTTGGAAATTGTTCTTGCAATTTACCCAGATGTTCAATAATGACGATAAACAATAGTCACAATTTGCCATGACATGTTATTCATTTGAAATTGAGTTGAATTGGTAATTGAATGAATGGTATTTCATTGAAATTTGGGCCTTTCTCAGGTAGGATTCTGGACATCCCATGCAAAGTGTGCGGCGACCGCAGCTCGGGGAAACACTACGGTGTTTACGCCTGTGACGGCTGCTCGGGATTCTTCAAGAGAAGCATCCGCAGAAACAGGACCTACGTCTGTAAATCTGGCTCTCAGGTGAGGCCTCCTCTTTTTTTCTTATATATATCCTTATTTGAGTATTGGGGCAAAGGTGCAATCTCTATAAGCCAGCAATGTTTGATCGTGTCGTTTTTGCATCAGATTTTGTAGAGAATCAATCAATTTGGAGATGCAACATAATAACATAACTGGACGTTTATCAATTAATAGTGTTGTACGCCTAATAATCTATCACGTTCAATCAGTAATATCTTATCAGTAATCTACAGTTTCTGTATCTCTCCCAAGAGAGATTTGTATTCTCAGTGTTATTAGAAGCAGGGGTTAAGTGACACGACGTCCCTGGTCCTCATCCAAAAACCATTAGCTTTACGCACGGAATGCGTATTTTACGCGCAGATTCTATTTGCTTTCCCCTTCTGGCGCTGTGTTAAGTCTCCCTTGATGAGCCTAATTGTGTCATGCCTGGACCATTAAGTATTGGGCTAAACACCGCGCTGCTATAATATACCAGGTGTAATCCAATCTAATGTAATGACTCGAAGGAGAGGATTTAGGCAGCAGAGGGCGGGATAGAGTACTTATCCTGCGGGATGAGGCCGCACTGGCGCCGCAGGGGAGCAGGTTGATAACTACACGATAATAGCACGATCTTTCACCTGGAGATTGGCCTCCCAGGAAGATATTAGCAAGAAGCTTTTGGTTGTGCACTCTAAGAGAAATTCAACTGAAGGCTGTAACTCTCTTTCTTCCTTTCTTCCCCTCTCTCTCTCTCTCTCTCTCTCTCTCTGTGTGTGTACAGGGTGGCTGTCCCGTAGACAAAACTCACAGAAACCAGTGCCGAGCGTGCCGTTTGAAAAAGTGTCTAGAAGTGAACATGAATAAAGACGGTAAATGGACATAATTTAATTAACACTTTTACAGTGGCGTTTGGTTGGAGGTGGGCAGCAGGATGGAAAGTGTATTAAGGCTGTTAATGAAGGCTGAAACGAAGTAACAGGTTGAATTGCCTACTTCACTTATTTTAAAGAGGATGCTATTTACACTCTGTGGGAGCATTAATGGAGATTACAGCTCATTATAGCCAATTATTTTTTCTTTCTCACAAACAAAAGTTGCACTTTGACTCCCTGATTTTAGGAACACTCATAGTTTAGTTCAATAAAATACACTAGTAGTCACTAATAAAGAAATTAGATAAATAAGCCATTTACTCCTGCAGAGATCATTCCTTCACTGTGTCCCCCTGATGTCCCGTTTCACAGCCGTTCAACACGAGAGGGGGCCCCGAACGTCCACTATCCGCAAACAGGTTGCCCTATATTTCCGGGGCCACAAAGACGTTCACGGATCATCGACCCATTTCCAGGGATCCTCTCTGCCCGGCCCTCCTTTCTTCACCACGGTCACGCAACTGGAGCCTCACAACCTGGAGATGAGCGGAGTAGCCACCACACCGGAAAGACAGGCCATCGTGGGTCTGGCACAGCCCACCCCAAAGGTATATTTTGGGAAACAATTATTTTTAATGTTTGTTTTTTTTTATCTCCCAGGATTTAATATGAGTTATACTTAGCTTACATGGCTAGTTGTCCTAAAATAACCTCCAAATAAATAGTAATGAGTGTACAGGCTAGTGTGCTTTCTTTGGAGTTTTTACTTGACATCTATAGCATTTAATGTCGTTTTTTAAATCTAGAATGATCAGAATAAACAGTTCATTTAATAGTTTATGATATTCCGTGGATATTTATATTATAGGCTTCCCAAATGTTATTATAGGATTACCGTTTTTTCTCCGTAAGGGGTTAGAAGTTGAAATTCTTGTTTGCAGCCTGTATAAACCACAAATCCGCCTATTAGATTTCTCACAGTAAATCCACCACAAGCAACACTAATAACTATAAAACCAGGTGCTGGGGCTTGGAATTTGACCTTTGTTGTTCACCATTCTGTGAACTTCATTCTAACATAAACTGATACATTATTGTGATGCTAATCTCTTTCACTTCATCCAGTATCCCCATGAAGTCAGCGGCACACCCATGTACCTGTACGAGGTGGCGACGGAGTCTGTGTGCGAGTCGGCGGCGCGCCTCCTTTTCATGAGCATCAAGTGGGCAAAGAGTGTTCCCGCATTCTCCACCCTCCCTTTATCTGACCAGGTAACGCTTTAGAGTCCAAATATTATCCTGCAGGGCCTTTTAACGTGAGTGGCCGTCAGTCGATTTGGTCTATAACCGACGGTTCTAAGATATTTTAATTTGATATAATTTCAGTTTAAAAGTATGTAGGTCAAATTATGTTAAAAGCTGGGACTTTCACAAGCCTTACTAAACGAACTCCCCTGTGCACAATATGGGAAACAATATCCCTCATGTTTTACGCACGAGTTACTATTGCATAGGTACTTAATACGATTCAAAAAGGCTGAATTCATGCTCCATTGTGGGGTACAGAGTACAGTTGAAAAATGAAACTCTTCTTCTTTGCAGCTGATTCTGTTGGAGGACGCTTGGAGAGAATTATTTGTTCTGGGCATCGCGCAGTGGGCCATTCCTGTGGACTCGACTACTCTTCTTGCTGTTTCTGGTATGTAACAAGGCACGAGAGAGCTTATCTGAATACAGACCATAACAGCTGCAGAGTAAAAGTGTTCGCACAGTCAGTGACAGCATATCATGTTATCATAATGATATTTCTCCATATTTATTCGTAGGTATGAACACCGAAAACACAGAGTCTCAGCGGATGAATAAGATCATGTCTGAGATACAAGCACTTCAAGAGGTGGTCACCAGATTCAGACAGATGCGTCTTGATGCAACAGAGTTCGCCTGTTTAAAATGTATTGTGACATTTAAAGCCGGTGAGTATTATTGTCTAGAGCAGGGATCTTCAACGTTTTTTAAGCCAAGGACCCCTTAACTGAAACAGAGACGGATCAGGGACCCCCTACTACATATATTGTATAAAATGAAGTTGTATATTAAACTGGGCCTACAATAACTTTTAGGGCAGCCTAAAGCCTTTATAGATACTTTTTTTGCATAAAATACTAAGCTATTCAAATAGCCTAATAATTGTCGGCATGATTTTATAAATTATTTTATAAATCATGATGTGGAACAGTCAATCCTTTGGGATGAACTGTATCTGTGCTACCTTAGTGACTACCTTACCTATGGGCCAGTAAGCCTATCATCAGTGGGGATTTATATTAGCTAATAATATGTTGGAATCATGTTAAGACTTTTTAATTTTTTTAAAAACGTTCAAAAATTAACAATAATTTGGAGCCCCCCCTGCAATGACTCTGAGGACCCCCTAGAGATCCCGGACCCCCTGTTGAAGATCCCTGGTCTAGAGTGTTCTCATTTAACCGAACGAAGGTCATTTACCATTATTTCCACTTAAGTGAAGCTTCTCTGCTGCCTAAACCCAACTCTGGAGAGGGAACGGGAATAAAAGCAAAAGTTATTTTAGCAATTACTAATATTTCATTGTTAATGTAATACGTCACATTTTAATTAACAATTAAAACCCTGCCTCTGTCTTATATAGTTCCAACGCATGGCAACACTGAGTTAAGAAGTTTCCGCAACGCCAGCGCCATCGCTGCACTACAAGACGAGGCACAGCTCACTCTCAACAGTTACATACACACCAGGTAAGATTCAACCGAATCAATCTCTCAGATCGATTGATCTATCTATCTATCTTTCAGATCGATCGATCGATCTATCAGCTCGATGATCTATCTATCTATCTGATCGATGATTTATCTATCTTTCAGATCTATCTATCTATCTATCAGATCGATGATTTATCTATCTTTCAGATCTATCTATCTATCTATCAGATCGATGATTTATCTATCTTTCAGATCTATCTATCTATCTATCTATCTATCAGATCTATCTATCTTTCAGATCTATCTATCTATCTATGCTTCACGCCTAGGTTGAACGTCTTGTGCAGGTAACTATTAGCAGCCAGATTCATTATAAAGTTAATGAGGCAATGAGCCGCTGTAGTATCTTGTAATTGTACACAGGTGTTTTAGCTGAACCTCATTTTTAATTAGCAGCTATTTGTATCACAGGTGTGCGTAATTGGGTAGGTTGACACTCTGCACAAAGAACCGGAGAGAGAGAGAGAGAGAGAGAGAGAGAGAGAGAGAGAGAGAGAGAGAGAGAGAGAGAGAGAGAGAGAGAGAGAGAGAGAGAGAGAGAGAGAGAGAGAGAGAGAGAGGCTGTTTTTGACCCCAGTGTTGTGTTTCAGGTACCCGACTCAGCCGTGTCGCTTCGGGAAGCTGCTCCTGCTCCTACCAGCGCTCCGTTCGGTGGGCCCGTCCACCATAGAGGAGGTGTTCTTCAAGAAGACCATCGGCAACGTGCCCATCACCAGGCTCCTCTCCGACATGTACAAGTCCAGCGATATATGAACCCTCGCCATTTGAAAAGACTTGAGCTGAAAGCCCAGAGACCCACCCAGCAGTCAACAGAATTTCAAATCATAGCAGGTGTAACCGTGGGTTGAATTATTGCTGAGCACAAAATCTATTAGGCTGTCTTAAAATAGCCCATTTAGGCCTAGACTCCTTTGAAACAAAGACTGCAACACAGCCGGAATTCACCAAGTACCTATAAACAGTTGCTTTAGTTAAGAATTAGCCTATAACTTTCATTATAGATTTACCTTTGTGATAGCCTACTGAAACACTGCAATCTCTGGTGTGGCCACCGTGTATATCGCCTAAACACTCTGGAGAGCACCTGCCAAGTATGTCTGACAAAGAAATGTTATATATTAAGACGTTTTTCGAGTGTCTGTGAGACCAATGAGCTTGACGACCAATTCAGTCTTTTATTGCTGTGATCAATCCCAATGGAGGAAACCAAAAAAAAAGAAAAAAAAGTATATGACGCATGCGTAATGGGGGATGTGAATCGCTGTCCCTCGATCCGGTGCTGAAACCAAACGCACGGGGCAAAGAAGAAGTGCCAACTCTATGAAGAAATAGAGGGAGTGGGAAAGACTTTTAAAGCATATGCTTGCATTGCTTCTTGACTGTAAACTACATTCATCTGAAGATGGTGTTTGTATTTAAGTGGTTACTGTCCTGTTTGTGTTGCTGTGTCCTGTTTGAGGCTGTTTTAGGTCGACTTTGTGAAGTTAGGCACTAACACTGGATAAAACAATATTCAGCACTTGGAAATGTTTTTGTGGCCTGTGATGTTTTTATTCTGTTGTAAATATTTGGAGTTATAACTATTTAGAGTTGTAACCGAGAGAATAAAAGACACTGAATTAAATTGCTTTCAAATAATATAGATATGAAACTACCAGCGTAAACGTAATGGTCAATAATGGTGATGCTCTTCTAAGATCTAAATCTTCTTATCAATGTAAAAGTACAATTTCAAAAGATTTCCCAGTAACACTATACTATAGGGTACAAAAAGCATGCATATGTAACTAATGTAAGACTTGATTTAGTGCCAGATATATAATATAAGAAATGATCGAGTCACTATGGGTTTGCAATTAAGGATTGCCCATTTAAAATTAGTGAATACATTCATTTATCTGCCACCAAATGAGCTAAATTCAAGTTACATTTAAAAAAGGGCATTTTAGATCCATGCATTAGATCAGCCTCAATGAAAGCCAGACATCACCTGTTCACATGGAAACAACATTTTTTTTTTTTTTTAAATCAGACTGGTAGTCAGATGCAAACATTTACATGTTGCTGATGCATGACCCAACAGTCCTCACTTTTCACTTTGTCACATTTACAAGCTTTGGTGTTGCACAAATTAAGTCTTTATCATTGCTTAATTATTACTTGGCTATTTATTTCAAGTTACCTGGTTGACTCTTCCCTTCACGTAAAGTCATATCGTGATACTAATTTACAAATGCTTAGTTAATGGAAATTCACTAAAAGTATGAAAAAGTATGGAACAAGCATACTGTTCTGCTTTCAGAGAAGCTATACAGATCTGAAATGCCATTTTCTATGTAACTGGATTCAAGAAAATTGGGAAACATTTAACATTAACAATCATTTATTGATTATCCATTAAGCCTTAACTAATCGCAAGTCTGACTTGATCATCACGATACATCCTGCTTTAAATGACCAAACAGTTATGGATTACTTAAGCATGTATTTTGCACCCTTATTTTAAAGGGTTACCGATTTTCCTTTCGAAGTAGCCTACTCCATTTTAAATAAAAGCTTAGGACAGTTATGATAACTGAGATTTGCCATAGGCATAAACCTTTTTTGTATTGAAAATGACAGATTATGTATTTATTGAATAAGAAGTGTACTAATACATGTAGGATAGCTGGCTTGGTTGTGGCAGCTTGCAGTACCTAGCTGACTTTCCTATGTGGAGTGTTCGACAGGTCAATAGTCCAAATCAACAAATGTAATTATGCGTGGAGACATTTCATCTATTTTATTGGAAAATCTTCAAAATAAACAAAAATGGCACAGCAGTATACAAATCTCAAAATGCATATAGCCAGTAGAAATACTGCAGTTCCTCTGTGTAAATTATTTCTTATTAGAAAATCATTGTGATAACTGGGCAGGTGCTGGTTGACACACACGTGCATCTTTTTGAAGAGCGGATCAACTAAGTGTGATTTGAAAGTCAAGGCCCATCAAATGTGTGTGTGTGTGTGTGTGTGTGTGTGTGTGTGTGTGTGTGTGTGTGTGTGTGTGTGTGTGTGTGTGTGTGTTTAGTTGCTAGTTATGGTGCGCAACATGCCAGTATTGGATATATATGATGGGAAACGCTGTGGGTCTTTACAAGAGCTTTACATACATAGAACGCTCATTCAATGTTACGATATAAATGAATATATTCATGACAGCTAAATGATAAATACATAATATATCCATGTTAGTGACATTTCCAGACGTAAAGAGAAAATAATATAAATTACTTTCAACCACAGTTATGTGTCGAACATTCTTGACTCCAATTAGAAAGTGAAAACAAACACAGATCAGGGTCACTAAGTAAACTAAAAGAGGCAGTGAACAATATTATTTTGGGGTGGAGCGGGGAGGGGAAGTTGTCATTTAAATGTTTATTGTCTGAGAGAAACCTGAAGCAGTGAAGAGAGCTTTGGGTTGTCGGACCAGAGCCAAGCCAGACCAGGCTAAGCAGAACCATCTTTTCTTTTAGGCTTGTCTGATTTTGGACGGGGTGTAGTTCTTGTCCAAAGACTCGTCCTGTAGAAACATGTGCAGGCATCGTTCGTTCTGAGCTAGAGGGTGACCTGCCACTCTGAAACACAAGAGCAAAAGGCAGGTTTGAAATCTGAGCGACTGTTTAAAGATGAGCCTTGGGGACACAGAGACATGAATGTACCTTTGGACACAAGGACACACATGGACGGACAGAACGGGCAGAGACTGACGGGAGCATTGGACTAACTTTAAGGTAAAAATTAGCATGAATGACCAAATTTGTAAAACGATTAGGAATCATTTGTTATGTGCTGTGAGGCAAGACATCAAATAACATTGTCAGTGTTTAAGTGTGAGCATGTAAGAGTTGTCACCTCTGTGTTTAAATACTGGAGGTTAAAAAAGAAATGGCATTTTAAGGTTTAAGGTTAGGTATTTATTTCCTTAATATCTGAAGCTTCATTTCACTGATTTGCTAATCAAAAGCTGCACAATTAAACAACAATCTCAAACATCTTCCAATGTTTCAAACCTACATGACACAAAAACATGTAACTGCACAACATGTTGCTCTGATGCCAGTTCTTAATTTATGCTCAGTTTTATCCTGTTATAGTAAAAAAAAATCCTTAAAAAGATAGAAACTGTAGATTGTTCTGAAGATAGTTTTTAATAATAATTTTTGCCATTTTTTGATAGCTGACGGTGTAGATATACGCTGGGTCCCGATTCCATACGACACACTAATTGTTTGCAGTATGTACTTTATCCTTTACATGCTGTTTTTGCAGTTGTTATTTTACAATACATAAACTTTTTTTATATAAGGAAATGATACTGCCAATTAATGTTTCTCCAAAAATGTAATAGTTATTTTTATTTTCTGAGGTGTTCCTGGAGCTGTTTTACCAAAATCCATAATTGCTTTTAATTTTCTCCATTTCCTGCAAAGCATTGTGGGACAATAGTGTCACACTCCAAAATAAAAGGGTTTGCAGCATCCTGTTAGCGTAGGGGTTTAGAGTCAACCATGAGGGGCAACGTCCTCTGTTAAAGGTCCAGCTGGGGACCTCTGTTGCATGTCATTCCCCATCTTTGTCTCCTCCATAATAAAAGACACAAACTGCTGGACACTACAAATTCAAAACCTGCTGAGAGTTAGTGTGTAGTATGAATATGGGACACAGGGTCTCTGGTTGGACAGGGGATGTTGCGATTACATGGTATTCATCTTGACCATTCATCTTGGCTTAAACAATCTCTGCAATAATCAGTAATCAATGTGCCATTAATAAATATAGTTAATGGTGATAAAGATAAAACTGCATGATGGTCTGAGTCAGTGTGTCCCTGATGAAGAGGGTTGCTGACATTTTGAAAACTTTGACTGTACTGAACATACTGTGTTAGTATAGAGACAACTGTAAATTTCACTAATGGTCAAAGACATACAGCGACGACCAGGGGCAGCCTAGGACAAAAATTCGGCCCTGGCAATTCCGTCCCTTACCGGCCCAATTTCAGACGGGGACATTTTTTGCTTTATAAATTGCAAAAAACAGTCTCACGTGAGATTATGGCACCAGCAGCATGAGGCGCACTTACAGGCTTTCATAATTAAATAATACACACACTGGAGCAATTCATAAAACCTTCAAATAAACTACCATGGCACCATCTTAGAATAGAATGGAAATGCTTGCATATTTAGTACATACTTAAACATCCAAAACCCCAAACTAAAAAGACATAGCGGACCAGACGCAAGGGTTTATTTTGAAAAGTAGAAGCCCGATGGCACCAGACAGGAGGCTCCAGGCTGCAGCCGTACAGTCTTACATATTTTTGTCAAACTAGTGTGAAAGACCAGTGTTCCCGCATTTTTTTTCTTTTTCCAATCGGCCCAAGAGTGCATTGGCCCGTCTGGCATTTGCCAGAACTGCCAGATTGCCAGTCCACCTATGGCGACGACTGTCACCCATTTACATCAGCCACATAACTACCGTGCATGTATATAACTTTTACACACATTGGTTCATGGATGTGGATGTGTGGTTGTGGTCACACTCTTATTACTTTATAGTTGTAGTAGTAGTAGTAATGATTTTTTTCTCATCTCAAAGCCATAAAAAAGAAAGAAAGAAAAAGTTGTGGATGAGAAAGACCCATCAACCCTGGGGTAAAAGATACACAAGAGCCTTCTATGATTCTATGAGAGCTTCAACAACCAGCAAACGATGCAAAATGAAACTCCACCATGTGAAATCACAGTTTGGGGGAGCAAGTGTGGAAGTTTTGTTAAAAGGACACAACTTAAGGTAATTCAGGTTTTTCTTGGGGCTTTGGTGAATGTGTTTTTCCTCACATCTATCTTTTTTATCCAATGATTTAATTAAATTAATCTGTACTTTGTATCACCTTTATTACAGCTGTATGTTAGCAATACAGCTTTAACATACTGTATGCTTGGGACTGTGTTTTCCTCTGTTAAAGCCATTTTGACATCAGAGTCTGAATGTCCCTTGGGATGACGCAAAAGGAGCTTAATGAGAATGAGCCAGTGCACCTGAGACCCTAAAAACATCCCATTTTTCAAACGGTAAATTTCTCAAAAAACCATCAACATGATGACATTGTACATATGCATGCATCTTAACCTCCAAAGAAAATGTTTTAGACAAATTAAGCACTTAACCACTGGAGAGACCATGCTGTTAAATAGTTTTTTTTGGAAATTGAGTCGTTGACATTGAGGACAAGGTTTAGCTGAAGCATGTTAAATGTCAAGGCCTTGCTTGCTTTTTAAAGTGGGGATGTAAGCCCTTGTTCTTTACCTGAAGTATGGATTATGTTTGAC
Source organism: Sander lucioperca (assembly GCF_008315115.2). NCBI lineage: Eukaryota > Metazoa > Chordata > Actinopteri > Perciformes > Percidae > Sander > Sander lucioperca. Next base: position 13,461,139 of record NC_050191.1, read on the forward strand.
TAGCCTAATCAAAGACTGATGTTATCTCCTCTCCTCCCTCTCACTTGTTTCACGGCATCAATCATGTTTACCATTCCAAAAGATTTCTTCTTCACAATGCTCTCAATCACAGATTAAACAATGCTGCACATCGGCTGAACAATGATATGATCAACAGCGGTGTTTCATTCATAGGAAGCAAGGGGGAAAAATCTTAATTACAAACACATTCTCATCTTCTTTGAAAAAAAAAACATATTTATGGATTTTTTTTAAGTTTCTCAACTGTCTTTAAACACTTAATATTCCAAAAGGAAACATTGATGCATTTGCACATGAAACAAAGATAATGGCCAAGTCTGCAATCAAAGCAAATAATTACAATCACACTGTAACTTTTATTGTTCCGCAGCTGAAAAAGAGGACATGCTGGATCAAAAATAAGCAGAGGTGCACACACAATCCCATGGAACCACGCACAGTAATTTGAGCTGCAATTATCATAAATTACACATCAACAATAAAACAAATGTGGGAAAGATTATGTTGTGGGGGTGCACACTTGAGTCCTTTTTGGTTGTTCTTGTTCTTTGCGAGGTAATTATAAAAGAAATTAAGGAGGATAGTGAGGAAAAAGACCTGTCTGTCTGTGGGTTCAGTTTGTTAACAATAAGAAGAGAAGTGAAAAAGTTGAATCTACTTATTGCACAAAGTGTTTTATTGTTCCTGAGGGTTAAAATAATACCTCGCTAAGGCAGGAGCTGCAAACCACTGTGACTACAAAGATAAAATTGTAAAGAATAAATTGTTTTAACCTAATGGCAAAGCAGCGGAGGAACGGAGGAAGACAGAGAAGATGCAGAAAGGCTTACTTGTTGAGAAACTGCTCCAGAGCCTGTCTCCGCTCCTCGATGAAAGAGTCATCAAATATCCCATCATCCCCTCGAAACGGAAGCTGCCGGAAAAGAGCTTTTCCTGGGAGAGGTGGGACGACCACCTATGATAAAAGAGCACCCACAGAAAATCATACAGCAGCAGCAAAACAGGCAGCTATAACTTATTATTGAGGATTTTAGTGCTGACAATTAACAGAGTAAAACGTTTTGAAAAAAGACAGCTTACTAAACTATGATCCTGAAGTGATCGTGTACAGCATGATCTGGAGAGAACATTTTTATATGGCATTTCTGGGGCTAAAGACTTGAGAGTTTATGGTCTTCATTAATAGCAGGACAAAGAACACAGACCACATTTAGATGACATTTGCTTTAACAAACAAAGGTTCAAAAGATCTAACACCTTTCTCTCCCATACAAAAACATTGCACATGTGGTCAATGTTGTATGCTGATTTGATAAGCCAAATTTTTTTTTAAGCGCCTTTGTGTTGAGTTCACCTTGCTCTCCCTCTCCAGCTCCGCTCTGAGCCACTCAAAGTCGCTGTACCGCCTCCGTACACTAGACTCCTTCAGCTTGAAGATGGGTAGGTTGGTCTGTGGACGGACACACACACACACACAGCAAACTGTTAAATGTGTCACTGTCACACTGT